>NW_028327177.1:17758068-18061494 GCF_987537825.1 Furipterus horrens | reverse complement strand
TTTCTTTGAATTAATTCTCAGAGGTGTCATCGCTGGGTCAAAAGCCAGTTCCAAATCTAATTTTCTGAGGGAACGCCATACTGTTTCCGACAGTGGCTGCACCAGTCTGCATCCCACCAACAATGCATGAGGGCTGCCTTTTCTCCACATCCTCACCAGTACTTGCTGTTTGCTGATTTATTGATGGTAGCCATTCTGATAACTTTGATATAATATCTCACTGTCGTTTTAATTTACATCTCTCTGATGATTAGTGATGTTGAGCATCTTTTCATATGTCTTTTAGCCACCTGTATGTCCTCTTTGGAGAAGTGTCTATTCAGGTCCTTTGCCTATTTTTTAATTGGGTTGTTTGTCTTCTTGAGATTGAATTGTGTAAGTTATTTATATATTTTGAAATTAACCCCTTATCAGCTATATCATTGGCAAACATGTTCTCCCATTTAATAGGTTCCCTTTTCATTTTGTTGATGGTTTCTTTCACTGTGAAAAAAACTTTTTATTTTGATGTAGTCCCATTTGTCCATTTTTTCCCTTTTGTTTGCCTTTCCTGAGGAGATATATCAGTAAAATATTGCTATGGTGTAAGAAAGTGGCCTAGTTTTATTTTTACGTATGTATCTGTCAGTTTTCCCCAACATAGTACTGAAGAGACTGTCTTTACCCTATTTCACAGTCTTGCCTCCTTTGTCATAGATTAATTCACCATAATGGTATGAATTTATTTCTGTGCTCTCTATTCTGTTCCATTGATCTATATGCCTGTTCTTATCCTAATACCATGCTTTTTTGATTACTATGTATTATAGTATAATTTCATGTAAGATATTGTGATCCTCCCATCTTTGTTCTTCTTTCTAGAGATTGTTGAGGCTATTTGATTTTTGTTTGTTTGTTTTTTGTTTTGGTTCATATACATTTTTGGAATATTTGTTTTAGATCTTTGAGAGATGCCATTGGTATTTTAATAAGAATTACACTGTGCATGAGTGGATTAAAATCTGTGGTACATTTACACAATGGAGTACTATGCAGCAGAAAGAAAGAAGGAACTCCTGCCATTTGCCACAACATGGATGGAACTAGAGAGAATTATGCTTAGTGAAATAAGCCAGGCAATGAAATAAAAATACCATATGATGTCACCTAATACAGGAGACTAATGAACCACACAAACAGATGAACAAAATTGAACAAAGGAACAGAGTAACAGTTATCAGGGGGGAGGGGGTAGAGGGAAGGGAGGGAATGGGGTAAGTAGGAGAAGGATTTAGCAAAGGAACTAATATAAATAACCCATGAACATGGACAACATGGTCAGGATGGACGGTAGGAGAAGGGGTGGGCTGGGAGGTAGCAATGAGTGAAAAAGTGGGACAATTGTAATAGAAAAACAATAAAAATAAAATAAAATAAAAATAATTACACTGAATCTGTAGCTTGCTTTTTGGGTAGTATGGACATTTTAATGATGTTAATTTTTCCTATCCATGAACTTGGTATATGCCTCCACTAATTTGTAGCTTCCTCAATTTCTTTCTTCAGTATCTTATAATTTTCTGACTGCAAAGCTTTTACTCCCTTGGCTAAATTTATTCCTAGGTGCCTTATTTTGGTTGTTGGTGTTGCAATGATTGTTTTCTTAATTTCTCTTTTTTGATAGTTCATCATTGGTTTATCAAAATGCCACCAATTTACTACTACTTTCCTCAGTTCATTTATTAGATCAAGTACTTTTGTGGTGGAATTTTTAGAGTTTTCTATATACTATGCCATTTGTGAAAAATGTGAGTTTTACTTCCTCCTTTCTGATTTGAACACCTTTTTGTCTCACTGCTGTGGCCAGTACTTCCAGTACTATGATAAATAAGAATGGTGAAAACAGACATCCTTGTCTTGTTCCTGATCTTACAGGAAATGTTTTAGATTTTGCATGTTGAGTATGATGTTGGCTGTTGGTTTATCATATATGGCCTTTATTATGTTGAGGTATGATCCCTCTGTCCCCACTTTGCTGAGAGTTTTTATCATAAATAGGTGCTGGATTTTATCAAATGCTTTTTCTCTATTGATTAATATGATCATTTGATTTTTATCCTTAATTTTATGTGATTTATCATATTTTTTTGATTTGTGAATATTGTAGCAACTTTTCGTCCCTGAAATAAATTCCACTTGATCACTGTGTATAATCTTTTTTAATGTATTGCTAGATTGATTTCCTAATATTTTGTTGAGGAATTTAATATGTATGTTCATCAGTGAAATTGGCCTATAACTTTCTTTTTTTGTGGTATCTTTATCTGTTTTTGAAATTAAGATAATAAAAATCTTTCCTCCTCTTGAATTTTTTGGAATAGTTTGAGAAGGATAGGTGTTTGTTCTTCTTTGAATGTTTGGTAAAATTTACCTGTGCAGCCATCCAGTCCAGGACTTTTGTTTCTGTAAGTTTTTTGATTACTGCTTCAATATTATTAGTTGCGGTTGTCTATTTGAATTTTATAATTCTTCCTCATTCAGTTTTGGAGGATTGTATGTTTCTAGGAATTTCTTCATTTCATCCAGGTTGCCCAATTTGTTGACATATAGCTGTTCTTGTATTTTCTTATAATCTTTTGTATTTCTTTGGTTTCAGTTGTTAATTTTCATCTTTCATTTCCGATTTTATTTATTAGGGGATTCATTAGGAACTAGCTCTTGGTTTCATTAATCTTTTGTATCATTTACATCATCTCTATGACATTTATTTCTGCTCTAATTTTTATTATTTCCTTTCTTCCACATACTCTTGGCTTTGTTTGTTTTCTTTTTATAGATCTTTTAGGTGTAAGGTTAGATTATTTATGTGAGATTTTTCTTGCTTCTTGAGATAGGCCTGTAATGCTATGAACTTCCCTCTCTGAACTGCTTTCACCATGTCCCATAGATTTGGGGATGTTGTGTGTTCAACTTCATTTGTCTCCAGGTAACTTTTGGTTTCTTCCTTGATGTCACTGCTAACCCATTCACTGCTAAGTAACATGTTATTTAGCCTCCATGCTTTTGAATGCTTTCAGTTTTTTTTTTTTTTTTTTGTAATTGATTTCTAGGCCCATACAACGGTGGTCAAAAAAGATGCTTGATAGATATCAACCTTCTTGAATTTACTGAGACATATTTTGTGTCCTAACATGTGGTCTATCCTTGTGAATGTTACATATGCACTTGAGAAGAATGTATATTCTGCTGCTTTGGGATGAAATGTTTTGTAAATATCAATTAAATCAATCTAATCCAGTGTCTTGTTTAAGATTACCATTTCCTTCTTCATTTTTTGTCTGGAATATCTATCCATTGGTATCAGCGGGGTTTTAAAATACTCTACTATGACTGTATTGCTTTCAATTTCTCCCTTAATATACACCACAATTTTTTTAAATATTGTTAAGTGTTCTTATGTTGGGTTATATCCTCTTACTGTATTAATCTGTTTAGCTTTATGTAGTGACTTTTTTTGTCTGGTCTTTGTTTTCAAGTCAATTTTTTTTTCTGATATATATGTTACCACAGTTTTTGTTTTTGTTTTTTTTGTTTTTTTTTCCATTTCCTTTTGCCTGAAATAACTTTTTCCATCACTTTATCTTCAGTCTGTGTGTATCTTTTGTTCTGAGGTGGGCTTCGTAGACATCATATATATGGGTCATGTTTTCTTACCCATTCAGCTACATTATGTCTTTTGATTGGAATATTTAATCCACTTACATTAAGGTTATAATTGATAGGTATGTACTTATTGCCATTTTATTGTTTATGCCTGTGTTCCTCTCTATTTCTTCTTCTTTTTCCTCTTAAATGGCCTTTTAGCATTTCTTGCAATACTAATTTGGTGGTAATGAACTTCTTTAGTCTTCCCCCTCAGGAGCTCTTTATTTCACCCTTAATTTTAAATGATAGTATTGCTAGATAGAGGCTTGCTTTACATTATATGGATATTTCATGCAAATTCCTTTTGACCTGAAGTGTTTCTGTTGAGAAATCAGCTGACAGCCTTGTGAGAGCTCCTTTGTAGGTAACTAATGGTCTCTTTGTGCTTTTATGATTCTATCTCTATATTTAACCTTTGCCATTTTAATTATGATGTTTTTCTTGATGTGGGCCTCTTTGGATTCATATTCATTGGGACTCTCTGTGCTTCTTGACCTAGTGTGACATTTTACTTCACAAAGTTAAGGTAGTTTTCAGCCATGATTTCTTCAAACAGGTTAGTGATGCCTTGCTTAATATCTTCTCCTTCTGGTACTCATATGATGTGGATATTGTTATGCTTGATTTTGTCTCAGGCATCCTTAGACTTTCCTCGTTTAAAAAAAATTTTCTTTTTGATGCTCTGCTTGGATGTTTACTGCCATATTATCCTCTCAATTGCTGATTCAATCTTCTGCTTCATTTACCCTGATGTTGTCTCCTTCTAGTGTATTCTTCATGTCAGATATGTTTTCTTCATTTCCAGCTGGTCTTTTTATAGTTTCTGTGTCCTTTTAATGCTTATTATCTCTTTTAAGTTCTCACTGAGATCATCCATTCTTCCCCTAAGGTCCTTGAACATCCTTACAACCCTTGTATCAAACTCTGCATCTGGTATCTTTGTTGTTTCCATTTTCTTTACTTCTTTTTCTGGGATTTCTCTTATTCTTTCATTTGGGGCATATTTCTTTGCTCATCTTGTCTGCCTTTTTGAGGTCGTCTCTGTGTATTAGGTAGATATTCTATGACTCCTAAACTTATTATAATGTCTTATGATGAAAGTGTCTTGTTGGTTTTAGTGGCACAACTTCCCTGATCACCTGAGCTCCATGCTCCTGGAATCTGTCTTGTGAGTTATGTGCACTCTCCTGTTGTAGTTGAGTCTTGTATGCTGTTGGCCCTTTTGTGGGTGGAGTTAACCCCTTAGGCTGGCTTACTATAAGGATAAACCTCGATCACCATGTATGAGTCACTGTGCAAGGGCTGACCCCCAGAGATGATGGGGTTCCCAGCAGGCTGTGGTGCCCACCAGAATATCCCCTTTGGGTGTGCCATTGTGTGACTAGTTGGGTCAACCTCTGGTGTTGTCTGAACCCACCAATAGTTGCATTGGTTCTGGGTCCACCTGGACAGTGTTCCGGTACAGGTTGATGTTAGATGTTGTGTGTAAACAGCCTTGGGTCACCTGTTTGGAGCTAACATGATATTTACTATTTGTGGCTGCATCTACTGGGCTTTGGTATGCATGGAAGGGGCCAAGCTCTGTACAAGGGTTGGCTTCCTCCAGTTTAGAGCCGGGGACAGGTCTTTAAAAGGTCTGAGGCTCTCTGAGGTCTGTCTTCACCTGTTGGCTACTCTGCTTTCCCCTTAGGTTGTCTGGTCTTATTCTGGAACCTTCCAAAGAAAGACTGCAGAGGGGGCACACACTGGCTGTGACCCACAGGGTGTGAACTAAGTAGGGTGGGATGACCAGGGTTGAGAGAACAGGGCTAGCAGGTCCCCTACTTGGGGGCCACACTGTCAGGTATTCAATGAAGGGATAGTGGCCCCTTTTCAGAGATATACCAATCAGTCTCTCCCAGAGTCTCCAGCTCTAGCTTCCCCAGGAAGAGTGCACCACAGGTTTAGGGTGGGTGCAGCCAGTCAACCCCTCTGCAGGAGCAAGCTCAGTAGGGAAGAACCAACAGAGCTCAGAAAAACACATCAAAAGAGTATCTGTTGGAGGTAGAGTCAGTAGAATCCATAAAAGGTGTGCAAGTACTTTGCCTCTACCCTGCTCCACAGCTAGCTACACCCACAACCCAGTGCAATCAGAGACAAGAGCCTCTGAAGGAGACTTGCTCTAAAGGTCTCAGCTCTGAGTAACTCTCCCTTTCCCCTATGGAGCTGAGCTCAGCAGGAAAGGCCACCAGATTTTGGTAGGGAAGATCCAGATAGTATCCCATTGAGGTTGGTGCCAGCAAGTCTGTAGGAGGGGGATGGGCACTTCTCATTCTTGGCAAGAGCCTCTGAGGGAGACACACTCTGAAGGTCCCAGCTTCAAGCCGGTCTCAACCCACGCCCCGACTATGACTAACCTCAGCAGAGCTGGGGCCCTGGGCTGCTGGAGAGGCAAGTCAACTGAATTTCCATGGGGGAAATAGTGTGGGCTGTGCTCATAGGTATGTATAAGTTGCCTCCCACCTCACCATCCCCTGGGATGTAGCCACACAACCCAGAACCTGCTGATCTGCTTCTTAGACAAAAGCCTCCCAGGGAGACATTCTCAGTAGGTCCCAGCTCTATGTGATACTTGAATCCCCCTGTAGGACTGAATTTAGCAAGGCAAGGCCACAAGGAGTGGAAGGACAGGCTAAGTGATTCAACAGCTTGTGGGAGGTGGGGCACCAGCTCTGAGCTCAAGGTGAGGAAGAATGGTCCTCTTTCCAAACCAACACAGCTCCATCACTGTCTGACTATCCACCAAGAGTTTCTCCAAAAAAATAACACCCCAAAGGTCCTTACTGGGTGCAGGCAGCAGACCACTCTGCAGGACTAGAGCTTGGAAGGGTGATGTCATCAATACTTGGAGGACCAGGTAGTGTACTCCCCAGGTGCTATAATAACTGGAGTACTCAACCCTTGGAAGATGGTGTCCGGGTGTGTAGCCAATGCCCTTCTACTCCAGGTAGACCTAATCCCCACCAATTTTCACCACCAGATGGCTATGTGATGGCTCCTCTTTTCCATCTCTGTTGGTCTGGGTTGGGGATCTTCACTTGCAGTTGAGCCCCCACACTTCTGGGGGGGTGGGTTTTGAAGCTGGCTTCTCAGGTGCATCTGTGTGTGGAGACTAGATCTTTCTGCATCTCTGCACTTCTTACCAGCCTCTGTGTGTCTTCTTCTATAAATCTTTGGTTATAATACTTTAGTTCTGCTTGACTTCAGTTGGTTATTCAGGTTGATTGCTCTACAATTTAGCTGTAAATCTGACTTGGCTCTGGGAGGAGGTGAGTTTAGATTCCACCTACTCTGCAGCCGTTTTAGAACCTCCAGAAACATTTTTTTATAAAATAATTTAAATGATAAACCAGTAAAGCAAGTGTTGCATACATAAACTGGATTCTCAGTAAACACACACACATGCACACACACAGAAGTGGTGCAAAAGTAATGCATTAGTTGAAATGTTGACACTTTTGACAAACTTTTAAAAGAACTCATATTTCATAAAGCCATATTCAGTTATTTAATTTTCTTCTCAAAATTATTTCTGTGCTGCAAACCGACATTTGTCTTTTTTTGGAATAAATAAGGTAAAGGTGACTGAAAGGGACAGTGGGAATACAAATGAAGTGCAGCTCCTTCAGTTGTGGCCCCATTTCACTTCTCCCCAAGAAACATTTAATTCAAAGTAAGTCAGTGCCATTTTCAGCTGGTAATACACGGTCAGTATGAAAATGAGACCATTTTTGACATTTCACATGCAAATTTATATTGCTCTCAGTATCCGTATATGTCCAGTAAGAAGAAGAAGTGACTAGCTGCCACTGTGGCTCTGCATCCTGAATGCATCGAACTTCCACTTTGCCACTCTTTAGAACAGGAGTATGATAAATGTAAACAAAGTATTCCAACCAGCCTGGCAGTGACTACACTACCCATTGGGAACAAAGGAGAGAGACTTCTTAAGAAAACAGAATATACTTTCAAGTTGTTTTTTGAATCCTCAATGAAGTTAAATTTATCAATTTATCTCATAGGGAATGCATTAATTGAATTATCCTCCAGAGACTTTGATTTAATTGGTGTGCATTGGGTCCCAGGCATAGGTTTTTATTTTAAAAGCTCTCCAATTCATTGTAATGAGCAACTAGGAGGTGAAGACCACTGGGCTAACTGAAACTCCATTCAGGATATGATTGTGTTTCTCAGACTATGACTGCCTGATGATTTCTCCCAACTCTCCATTCCTATGAATTTTATCTTCAGTCACAGAACTGCTGGATTTCTTTCCTCAGATAATCTCACCTACTTTACAGAAAAACAATGGGGGGAGGGAGGGTGCGCCATTTGAGAAGGATGCCTTCTTCTGTTTCCCACCTGTAAAATTATCTGTATTTTCACTGGCTGCTTCCTCAGGGTGTCCCACCTCAAAGCAAAGGGTGCATTAGCTCCTATCCAAGGGCAGTGCCATCCTTTCCATTCTGAATCCCAGACTCTTCATGTCCTGAACTGTATTTTAATCTTGACCCAGCTCTCACCTGTTTCTCATCCTCTCACATGCGCTGGGGCTTTGTCTTTGCTTTTAAAAATTTTATATCTTAAAAATGATCCTTTCCCAATTGCATACCCCTCTTTGGCTGCTAACCTACCACATGCCTTTGCTTCACAGTAAAGCTTGTTTTTTTTTTTTTTAATTTTAAGCCTCAATCTTCTCACCTCATTACTCATCAACTATAGCCATGAGTCTTTCATATCAACTGTTCCAAAGAAAATGATTTTACTGGTGACCTCTTGATTGTTAAAGTCAATGAGTTCTTATTTCCTCAAGCAATTTGCAGCATTTAACCATGTTGACCACATATCATTTATAACATCTCTCCCAGTGGTGTTATAACACCATTTCCTTGTATAATCCATCTGTTTCTGGCTGCTCCTTTTTCCCTCTCCTTCACAGGCTCAACCTCCTTTTCTATCGATTACATATCAGTGTGATTTCTGTCTACTTCTAACCCCTTCTCACTATGCCTCTTATCACCGATTTCATCTAAAGTCATCCAGAAAGCATCCAGCCATGGAATATGAAAAACAGAGATTTATTGAAGCAGATACAAGATACAAGAAACATTGTACACAGGATAATGACACCTTGGTCCCCTTCAAAGTAGGCACTTTGGGCCCTCACACAGTTCTCCCAGTGCCTCTTTCATTGTTCAAAACACTGCAAAATCCTTTGTTGTAGTCTCTTTCCTTTCAAAGGTAATTTTAATTTTGGGAAAAGCCAGAAGTTGCTGGGCATCAAATCTGGGCTGTAAGGGGGCTGAGTCATCTGGGTGATTTGATGTTTCACCAAAAACTCAGCATGAGACGTGATGCATGAGCAGGTGCATTGTCGTGAGGAAGCTTCCAATCACCAGTTGCCCAAAGCTACAACAATTTTCATCATATTGCACCTCTCAACCAATGAAGAACATTGGCATAGTGCTCCTTATTAATTATTTGGCCTGGAGGGGTGTACTCATGGTGGACACAACCTTCTCAATCAAAAAACACCGTTAACATGGTCTTGATCTTGCTGCGACTTTGTCACACCTCCTTGAGGCGTGGAGAACCAGGTGACTTCGATTTGGACAACTGGGCCTTTGTTTCTGGATGTAGACTCACGATTTATCTCTGGTTATGACCTTGAGGAAAGCTGATTCATTGGTGGTGGTTTGAATCAAGTCATTAACAACTGCAGCACAATGTTCCCTCTGCTCTGGTAGCAGAAGCCATGAAACAAATTTTTCCAGGACACATTTCATGCCAAGATCCTGTGTCAAAATCTCAGATATGGTTGTTTTGGGAATCTACAGATCAGCTTCTAGTTCTCGCACTGTTAGTCAGCGATCTGTGTTGATTGAAGCCCGTACATTTCAACATTCTCAGGTGTTCTGTTTGTTGCTGGCCTTTCAGAACATGGATTACTTTCAGCAGATCCTCAACCATCTTTGGAGCATCTGTGCCACACTTTTAATTGCACCACACTCATTGCATCATCCCCAAAAGCCTTCGGAATCATCCAAATAGTTTCCGTGGAGGAATGTTCAAGCTTAACGCAAAATTTGATGCAGATTTGTGGCTTTACTCCTCAGTCATTTTGAATGTGACAGACACACAGTACACACACAGGCTCACTCAACAGTATCTACCACCGTCACTGACTAGTACAATGAAGTCATCATTGTTCACACATGCTCATTCCAGTCCACTCTCCTTCGCTGCCAGGTTACATGGATGGCATGCAAACTGTTCTCATTATATTAATAATGGCTGAACTTTTTCTGGAGAGACTTCATATATATTTTTTAATCTGAATTATTATAATAGCCTTCAAGGTAGAAACTCTGCCTTCTATGTTGCCTCTCTCCTTTCATACTCCATTTTCTATAACATACTGTTCCCTGATATTTTATATCTTTACCCATGTAATTCCCATTCTCATTAGCCTTATCTGCTGTGTCTTCAAGGTTCTGCTCAGGTTTTCCTCCTGTGGGAAGCCTTCTGTGTTGAGCGCTGTACATTCACCCTTTATATAGCGATAGCATAGAGTCCATGATAAAGTATTGTAATGGTAGTAACTTTGCAATCTCCCCCTACCCACCCCGCCACCACCACTGCAAGTAAATCCATTCCCGGTATGGACTTGTCTTAGTTTCTGTTCATCCCTAGTGCCTAGCACAGTGTCTGACTAGTACATAACAATCATCAATAAGTACTTGTTCAATGAACTACATTAATATAACATGTTTATTTTTTAAGGCAAAAAGCAAAACCCTCCTCTTCTTTATGTATCCAAGCTAAAACTCAATATTCACCTTGGCATTGGCATTGGCATATAAGATCCTTCACAATAAGATCTATCAGTCTGATCAAGTCCATCTCCCAATTCTTCACTATTTTCTTGCTTTCTTTCTACCATGGTCTCTATTATAACCCTGCAACTTTACGTATACTTTTCTCTATCTTCAATATATTTCCACCTCTCAATTTGTCTGTCTGCCTCTCATACTCATTTTTTAAATGAAATCGCCTTGTTGTTTCATTCTCTTTGAGTCAAAAGCACTGTGTTCATTTTTCTGCAATATCTATTATTGTGATGGCAATGAATACATTTCTGTGGTGTTTTTTCTTCTAATGTAGATCATAGATCTTCTTGCGGTAAATATAATTTCTTTCTCACCTTTTTACCTTTACCTAGTAAGTAATTAGCACTCAAATATCAATATTATTAAATAAATGAATGCTTTCACACACACGTGTGTGTGTGTGTGTGTGTGTGTGTGTGTGTGTGTAAAACCTGAGACAAAGTGACTAAGTAATATTTTCATGGTCAATGTAGTTTATTTCCCAAAGTTTAATACTTTCATTTCTGTCTATATCCTTTATTTGTTCTGAACAGTGCTTATGAGTTGAATAGCATCTATGCAACCGTGCCGCTGTTGCTTTAGGGACATTCTGTGGCTGCCTTATTTTGAATGTTCTGTAAAATCAGTGGAACTGTAAATTCCTCAAGGGCACAATTTGTTCAGTTCTATTTGGTGTTAGTCACATTGTGTCTAGCATAGTGGGAAACAAAACATTCATCCATGTATTTGTGAGCATGTCTGGTATGTGCTGAGCATTGCTAGTCGTTGGCATGTTGTTGCGTTATACCTATATCCACAAAAATTGCTGTAAGGTTAGCCAAGCAGTAGAACGCAGTTTATAACCTAAAGGAAGAAAAGGTTTGTCAAATATGATAAATTCTGTATGTTCATATCAAGGGTAAAAGCCTATGCCTTTCGCTTCCTAACTGGTGTCCCCGTCTTTACCAGATTGGTATAGTTTAATTTCACACTGTTGTTTCACTTTGCATCAAACAATTCTGGATTTAGTGTGCACATACAAAGTGTCCGGTAGTCTAGAGAACTAGATAATTTTATGTACAAACTCTCCTGCCCAGAGGTAGCTCTATTGCTATTAAAAAAACAAAAACAAAAAGTGAGTTTTCACTGTGGAGAAGCTAAGGAAGGAAGTGGAGTCCTCACTCCACTATCTTCACTTTTCCCATCTTTTTATGTGATCAGAATTAGTGGAAAGACAATTACAGCATCATAGATATTCCAGGCACTTTGTACTAAAGAGCACATCTGGTCAGCACACACAGAAAATGAGGATTTCTCCATTACAGGGGGACTTTGAGGAATCTCACAGATTTACTACAAATGCAAGATTCGTTTTAAGGATTCTTAGAAGTTACTTTTCAAATGGGTAGTTTTTCCTACAAATTTAAATTCCTTGTACTGATTTCATTAATTTTCTATTTGGTCATCCTTTCATAAAGAAAATATACTTCATTTTTCCTCCCTGCTTGTTTTGTTCAGTTAAAACATCAGTTGTTTATGTGGTTATTATTGCTATTTACTCAGTAATTTGTGCTTTGGTCATGACATGTTCCACTTTATCCCCATTAAATTTCAAATCCTTGGGCCTTTAAAATTATATATGCTAACAATTAAAGAGTTTTTTCCTGTTTATTTTCCCCCAACTCTCCTAGAACTGTTAATTATAAAAATCAAAATATTTACTTGCCATTTAAAACTCTCAAACTATAATCCTTAGCCTATAGCAAAATTAAGAATTATGTTATGAGCAACTTTATTTTTCTAAAGATACATTGTTTAAAATCAGCATACTAAAGGGGTACATTCAATAGTAGGAAATATATGAACATGACTAATCATTTACCTTAATATTAAGTTATATTTTTAATAGTGAATGAGGTATAGAAGATCCACAGAATCTCATTTACTCTTACGCAGTCTGATGACTGATAACCACAGTTTTAGCACTAAATGAAAGCAGCGATTGCCTATTTTTAAACTGCTACTCAAAACATAGTTCTATAGAGAACTACAATTTTCTGTTGGCAATAGTTTATCAGAGACAAATACTGGGCCTACAAAGGTAAAGAAGAATATAGTTATAAATTAAATATTTGCCCCCTCCCAAATAATTTCTGTGTTTAATACTGATGCCCAATGTGAAGGTATTAAGAGATGGGGTCTTTGAGAAGTGATAGGTGATGGGGGAACAACTCTTAATAATAGGATTATAGCTCTTATAAAGAAGAGATAAAAGAAAGATTTCTTGCCCTTTCCGCAATGTAAGTTTATAAGGTTCGAGTTTGGGTTAGGTTAGGGTAGGGTTATGTTATAGTTTGAGGGTTACAAAAGGGAACTGGTCCTAACCAGACATCATCTTAGACTTCCCAGTCTCCAGAATGTGGAAGGGGAAAGGCTTGTTGTTTATAAGCCACTGAATTAGGGTAGTTTTATTATAGCTGCCAGAGCAGACTAAGATACACATTGAACTAAAAATAACCTCCACATGTTCCTAAATCTAGAAAAATAAGCAACTTAACCTAATAATATTTAAAAATCACAAGGGAAAGAAGTCTATAGTAATCACTTGGTGCACGGGCTCTCATCAATTTACAAGGACCCAATTTGAAGTCCGAAACAGGTTAAGCAAGATGAACAAGGCCACACTCCCAGGAAATGGGTGAACTGGAAAAATAAAGTTCTCACCAATATCTGTGGAGACCCCCCTCATATGAAATATAATCATCTATTTGTTATCTATTTGTGTGTTTTTCTAATAATCTGTGACGTAGCCAAGATGTGTGAAATGTAGTTCCAAGCAACTGTTGGAAGGATACCAGTGAAATGCAAGATTTCTAATTGTACGGGTAGTTTTAAGTTTTACATGATATGCATAAATGCAGCAATATTCTCTTCATCAAATAGCATAAATGCCACCTTATCATTAAAATAGACTCATCATTAGAACTAGTAAAATTTATTTTCTTATCAATATCAAATAATAAATGTCTAACTGTTGATTTTAGGGGAAAAAAAGACCATCAAGAAACATAAAGGCATCATAAATATCCATATCTAGACCATCTGCCTATCTTCTTCAAAATATGTCACTCTACTAATTGCTAATATCACCCTTATTATGCATCATCTCATCTGTAACATTATTCTGTGAAACTAAAAAAAGCATCAATAACAAGTACAGAAAAAGACCTATTATAGGTGTTTCTGGTTGATAAATTTCAGCAAGTTCTGGTTTGCTCTTGGGCAAAGTTTTCTAGTTGCTTTTGCATAACAGGAAACCTTCTACCAGGGCAACTTTCCCTTGTTACACCCAGCACTTTAATATTTTCTTAAACTGTTTTTTATAATTAATAAAAATCTCCATAAAATATTTGTGTAAAATGTTTATTTAGCAACTCTCATGTAAACAAAAATATTGGCACAATAGTCACTGGGCTAAACATTGTGAAGAAGAATAAAATATGAGTAGGAACTTATATGTGAATTAACTGGAAACTATGACCACTGACTCCCTAAGTAAATACTAGATAATTAGTGCCAAAGCTCTTAGGTTTGGCTAGCAGTTACCTGTCATACAAACTGCAGACCCACCTTTTATTTTGTATATGAAGAAAGGAACTTGAATTCATTATGATCCTTCTACTTAATCAAAGGCAATAGATGGCTAAACCACATTGATAATAGCCCTCTTCTTGGCAACAGTCTAAAACAGTTGAAAATTCAAGCATTTTAGATGCGCTGTTGATTGTGTTCTTTGTGAGATGGTTTTGCTTGAAGGAGCAAGTCTACTGCTCATGAAATGATTAGGAACCAGTAACAGAATGAATAGGATTCAATGTTAATTTGTAAATGTGAAGTATGTTAAATAAGGTGGAGGGGGTAAAGAATAATTAAAATAGAAAGGAATTTTTGGAAGAGGTGAAAGTTGAGCGAGACATTGAAAGGTGGGCAAAGTATGCTTCATAGGTGTGCTTTCATTCAGGAAAAGTCAGAGATATAGAAATGCATATTAGGATGGCATTATGTTCAACATTGAGATGTCTGAATAGATTTTGGTATAAAGAAATGATTGGATACAGATAAACCATGGATAGTTTTTGAATGCAGTTGTGTTAAAGTTATCAGCAGGAGCAGAAGTGGCAGCAGCACCACCACCATAGCCACCTATCCATTCAGTGTTTGTGTTTCAGCCCACATACTACATGCTTTTATATGGGTCATCTCATTCCACCCTCACATAAATTCTTAACACCCTATGAAATAGGTATCTGTTTAGTCACTTATTAATACACTGATTAATTGTTTGGGATCCCATAGATATTAATGAACATTAGTAGATATGCTACAGTAAATATTATATGGAATATACAGTGATGATTTTTTATATTATTCTGTATTGATTTCCAAGGGGTAAACAGTAAACTAGGATCACAGCACACTATTTTGTTTGCAAGAGAGGTACAATCCTCTGCACAATTCAGATGAAAAATATAACTTGATGATTGAATGAATAAAGGAATTAAAATAGAACTACCTTGGTCTTCAGGCCAAATGGCAAAGTGGATAAACACTGAGCTTCTTCCCTCCCATGACCACATAAAAACTACAACTGAATTATAGAAAAACTACCCTTGTGAACCACCTAAAGACTAGCTGAACAGAATTCCTATAATTAAAGATATAAAGAAGAAGCTACTTGGAATCTTGTAGGAGGGTCAGAGACTAAAAATGAGCTGGTCCCATGCCCCATATGGTGGTTAAGAATCTGGAGAGATATCTTGGCTGTGAAGGTCCTCGATGAGAGCAAGGGGTCCCAGCCCCACCCAGGGCTCCCCAGCCTGAACTACCAGTGAAAGGAACAGAAGTCTCCACAACAGCTGCTAAGAAAATCGGCAGGTAAGATGACGGGCTACTGTAGATCCAGATATTTTCTTAGAAACCCGAGTACAGACTCACTGACAAACCCTTCCTAAGCTCCAGTGAAGGGACAACAGATCCAAAGTGCCAAGAACATATGAAGAAAAACTGAGTTGTGTGGTGTCAGGGTGAGGGTTGGAGGGGCAGTTCACTCGGGGACTAAAGCAAAGGTAGGCACCATTATGCCCTTATCGAGCCCTCCCTCATGTAGTCTAGAGCAGCGGTTCTCAACCTGTGGGTCGTGACCCCTTTGGGGGTCGAACGACCCTTTCACAGCAGTTGCCTAACACCATCGGAAAACACATATACAATTACATATTGCTTTTGTGATTAATCACTATGCTTTAGTTATGGTTGGGTGTCACCACAACATGAGGAACTGTATTAAAGGGTCGCGGCATTAGGAAGGTTGAGAACCACTGGTCTATAGACTCGAGCAGAAGTGCTGGTAGGTGCCATGGTTCATCTGTTGAGCCCCACCTGCAACCCAACATGCAGGTGCAGCTGAATGCCAAGTCTGGGTCTCCATCAACCTAGCTAACAACACTTTTGCCACAGCCTGGTGATTTTCTGCAACCCCACTCCATCCGATTTACACACTAGGCCTGAATCCTTTTCAAAGGTCCCACAAGCAGCCAGCCTGGATTCATACTGCAGACTTTCTTCAGATCTTGCAAAGGTCTATAAATCCCAAATAAGTGACAGCTAGTATTGACGTGTCCTTTACCTCTGTCTAAGTGGCTTCCAGCCTAGTACTAGGAGCAGTCAGCATTGGTTCATAAAAACCTTTCCCGGATAGCTCTAAGCCCAGCAGAGATAGCTAAAAAATGCAGAACACTTGGTAGTTCCTACCATGTGGCCCTAGGCCAGACACAGGCAGTGGCTGACTTTGGTCTGCACCAGAGCCCCTCCCAAGAGGGCCCAGAACAAACCAACCTGGTGGATGGTTTCAGACCGTACCAGAGTACCTGCAATTAGCATCACAAATGACATACCCAAAGGTTGCATTGGACAGACACCAAGCCCTTCTAAAGCAAATCATGCTTCATGCTCTTAGCTCACACACATCAGCTTATTTGTGGTGCCATGGCCAATCCTCATAGCCATTCATCTGAGGGTCAGTCCCACCCAATGATGTGCCAACAGCATACAAGGCTCAACTACAACATGAGAGCACACACAGTCTACACAGGGAAATCCCGAGAGCACCTGGCTCAAGTGAACAAGAAGACTGTGTCACTGGGCCCCACAGGACACATGCTATAAAAGGACATTCACTAATACTGGGAGTCATAGCATATCTACCCAATGCATAGAACAAGCAGAGGGAGGAAGCAAAATGAAAAAGAAAAAAGAGGTGTCCCAAATAAAAAAACAGGACAAAACTCCAGAAAAAAAACTAAACAAAATAAAGGCAAGCAATCTACCAGATGCAGAGTTCAAGACACAGGTGATAAGGATGCTCAGTGAACTTAAGGAAAGAATAGAGCATGTCAGTGAGAACTTCAATGAAGAGATAGGAAACATTTTTAAAAGGACTAGTCAGAAATAACGTTTACAATAACTGAAATGAAGACTATATTACAGGGAATCAATATTGGGTTAGATGAAACAGAGGATTGAATCGGCAATTTTCAAGACAAGGCAGCAGGAACACCCAGTCAGAATAGCTAAATGAACAAAGAATCCATAAAAATGAAAATGGTTTTAGCAACCTCTGGGACATTAAGAATACCAACATTGGTATCACAGGGATACCAGAAACAGAGAGAGAGAGAGAGAGAGAGAGAGAGAGAGAGAGAGAGAGAGAGAGAGAGAGAGAGAGAGAGAAAGAGAGAGAGAGACGGTACTGGGGGGAAAAAAAAAACTAATTGAAGAAATAATGACACAAAACTCCTGAGCTGGCAAAGGAAGTAGACATACAAGTCCAGAAAATGAAGTCCCAAACAAGGTGAACATAAAAAGGTCCACACCCAGATACATCATAATTAAAAGACAAAGAGAAGCTTAAAAACTGCAGCATAAATACACTTAAGTTACCTGCAAGGAAGCTTTCATAAACTGTCAGCTGATTCCTCAACAGAAACTTTGCAAGGAAGAATAAATTAGTATAAAATATTCCAGGAACTACAACCAAGATTATCCACAAAAAGGTATAATTTAGAATTAAATGATAAATAAAGAGCTTCCAAGACAAGAAAATGAGAAAGGATTTCAACATCAAACTAGTATAAAGAACTAGTAAAGGGAATTCTTTAAGAAAAAATAAATTAATTAAAAATATGAGTAAGGAAGTATTGCAAAGAATAATATTCTCACTGACAAAGACAGGCACATAATAAAACTAGTTAATCAACCAACAATAAAGCTCTTACAAAGGTTAAAAGGCAAAAGTTGGAAGATCACGTGTAACGAAAACAGTAATTTAGAGAATATACACAAACACACACACACACAAAGTAAAAAAAAAAATGACAAAAACGTAAAACTGAAGGAGTAAAATTGGTAGTGATTTTACTGTTCAAATGTAAAGTAACCGCCAACGTAAAATAGAATACCATAAACATAGCATGGTATGTATGAAGCACCTGGTAACAACCACAAACCAACAATCTACAAGGGATATACAATAACTAAAGAGAAAGGAACAAAAACACAATGCAAAGTCATCAACATACCAGGGAAGAGAGCAAGAGAATAAGAAAGCAACTGAGAAATGCATAATCAGAAAATAATTAATAAAATGGCAATAACTGCATACCTATTAATTACTTTAAATACATTGATTGAATGCTGTAATCAAAAGATGAATGGATGAAGAAAAGGTGGTACATATATACAATGGAATATCAGTTGGCGAGAAAAAAGAATGGAATCTTATTCGTGACAAAAGGGGTGGGCCTAGAGGGCATTATGCTAAGTGAAATAAATCAGACGAAGACAGAAAAATACCATATGATTTCACTTATATATGAAATCTGAAAAACAAATAAGTGAACCAAAAAAACAGAAACAAACTCATAGATACATAGAACAGAGTAAAGGTTGCCATATGGGAGGGGCTGGGGTTACTGGGTGAAAGTGGTAAAGGATTAAGAAGTATAAACTGGTCGTCATAAAATAGTCACAAGGATATAAAGTTCAGCTTAGGGAATATGGTCAGTAACATTGTAATAACTACATATCATATACATGCATACACACACACACACATACACACCATTTACGGACTAAAAATCATTGTCCAAAGTAGTGTAAAATGTATTAATATTAATTTATTAATTGCTCTTTTTCTTTTAATTCATAATTTGCTGCTTGTGTGAACTTTCAATTCCTTTAAAATCCCCATTTCTTCATTGCTCAACCATGCAATCCATAGACAGCAGCTATATGAATAACACCTCAAAGGTGCAGTGCACTGATACTGCTATTTATGCCGCTATCTGGAGAAAGGCATATTTATTCTGTCCAAGCACCCATGAGACATGAAAACTATTCTTTGTTCAGACTCACAGTAGATAGTCATTTCAAAACTTCAATTACTATTTCAGCATGTTACCTCCATTACCATTTCCAGCACCACAGCCAGTAATTTCGAACAGCAAAATGTACTTTATAAACCATACATACATGTGCCTTGCATGCAAAGAGCAAAAAATGCTATGTGCAAATGATTAATACTTGTAGAAAAAGATAAAATTTAGATGGAGTAATATTAACATATAAATCTCAAACATGCAAATTTTATACCTCCCAACTAATAACAGATGACTGTTGAATGATGAATATATCATACACATATATACATAGATAGGTGTGTGTGTGTGTGTGTGTGTGTGTGTGTATACCATTTATCTTAGAATTGAAGAAAAATAATCATACATTAATATTTAATAAATATATCTTGATATTTAAGGCAGTACGAAGCTATTTGTGCTATAGGAGTCATGAAAAATAAAATAATGTAACAATTCTACCTTTGAACAATTTACAGTTCATATTACTCATTCTTTTTATTGAATGAGAAGACTGAATGAAAAAGGATGGTTTATAGTCTCAATCTTATTTTACGTTGACCTTAAAGTCCATAATCTGTCTATAACTTCTTGTGGGCAATTTTGTTTCTTCATTAACATTAATCTTTTATTCTTAAATATAGCCTCTATTTTCTTTTTTTTTTTTTTTTTTGGCCATCAAAAAATGCACACATCTGGTGAACCAGGATACTTGGATCACACCGTTTTGAAAACATAATTTTCAATATATTGTTCATTATAACTATAATTTGTCTTGAGTGGAGAACGCCATAAAAAAATCAACCGTAGAGTTAACTGTTCCATTCATTGTCGGGATATTGATGAAAGTAACTTCCACTACACTGATTATGCTACTGTTCACTTTATAAAGAACAAGGGCATATATTTCAGACCCCAGATCCAGGGAAAACGTTTGCTTTTGTTCTGCCATTGTTACAGTTGTATTTCATGCACAATGGTTTTCATGTAAACTGATCAGGTTTCCTTATTTGTTTGGCAGCTCTCATATTTCTCCAATGTGTAAAACATTCTTAAAAGTTTATCAACTTGTAGGTAATCTTTTGTAACTATTTTATCTTTTTTTCCTTATCCTTATTTCAATATTTATTCATTTTCATACTATTGCAATGTATCTCATGTAAGCCTTTCGAAACCAGAAGAAGAATGAATAAACATCTACCTCTAACCAGTAAGTTTTACTTGAACCTGGGGAAAGTCTAGATTCTTCTTTTTATTATGAGTTGCCAGTGCCAAGGGAGTGGAATATACCTGTTGCTTCTGTTTTGTCATTTTTTACTTTCTCCTTAATGCTCCAAAGTCTGTCTTTCTCTCCATTCTACAGATAGCCTTATGAAGGACTTTGCTATTTTTCAGGTATTTGATCTTGGGAAAGTAACTGTCTCTCTCTAAGCCTTACATTCCCATCTCTAAGATGGATATGGAAGTGGCTCCGTCAGTTTGCTTTGAGGATCAAATGTGAAGAAGCATATGCAGTGGTTAACCATGCCTGGCACATAGCAAGTGCCTAAAAATGGTGCTGATGATGACAATGTTACAGGAACAGTGGGTAATCTCCCACATAACTTGATTTTTCAGTTCCTTCATACTTCTGAAAGCATTTTTCTAGTCTCATAGGCATGAACATTCATCTCTGCCTCTATATTGCCACTTTCTTTTTTTCCTACCTAGCCAGGTGTCAAATAGTTTGTCTCTGCCCCTTTACTGTAGCTCTCAAATGTGTCCCCTCTATGTCCCTCCACTATCATCCTCATTATCTCTGAAAGTAGTTTACAGGATGTGGTGAATTAGTGAAAATGTCCTCTGAGGCAGAAGAGCTAACAGAATTTTGAGTAAAAAGACATTGAAAGATGCAGAGGCATCATAATTACAAATACCAACAACAAATATGCAATCAAGAAGTCAGGAGGCTAGGAGGAAGAAGTGTTCATTTTCAAACACAGCTTAATAAAGTTTAGAGGGGAAGGAAGGGGGTTCATTTAATTTAGATGGAAATATTTAATTTGTAGAAAGGGATTGGAAGTAAATCTTATCTGCAATTACTGATAATACGAAGGCTAGAACACTCATGATTCGTCTTAGATTAAATTAATTATAGGACCTGTGCTCCGCATCCATGGCCACCGATATCACTGCTACTGGACACATAAGCAATTTAAATGGTAAATCATGCATGTGGAGATAGAATTATGCTTTAATTAACTCCGAACTCTCATATCAATGCTTATACAAGGTAATCTGTGATCTTTTAAAAAAGGCCAACAAAGTTACCATTGCCTTGTAGTAGATATTTTATGTTCCAATCTGTTGCTATATGGTTATTAGATTGGGAACTCCTTGGAAATCTAACACAATGGTTCACCTATTACAGATTTTCAATCAATACTGTTAAATGTATGAGCTGAAAGTTTTCTTAAAGACTCCATTACACCTCAAAGATTTAATTAAAATTTATACTCCATAGAACAAAGCTGAAACCATTAAAATGTGTTAGGACAAGATTTTTATTTCAAAGACTTCTCTTTACCTTTACACACAGGCCTGTGATCACTCCAAGCAGCAAAGACTTCAGCTATCCGTTGGCAAGTGATGCTCTTAGCACCCTGTAGGACATAATCTTCATCACAAGAAAACTGCACAGTTGATCCAAGGCTAAAATTGAACAAAGGATTAAAAGGCAGGATTAGAAGCATATAACATAATGCTTAGGCTCCATTTCTGCTGGCAATATATCCAATAGGTCAAAAAGTGTTCCATAGTGACAAAAAGAATATTTCTGCTCTGAAGTCAAAATATAAAAAAATGATTTGAGAAAATATATAATAAAAGTCACAAACAGATTAATCTATTGTAAACTGATAAGATGAAGTAACTGGTAGGGACTGTATAAAACTGTCATCAAGTTTAATTATCTTGCTATTAATTACAGAAGCCAATATTAAATAATTGAGTAAGCGTCCCACCCGAAGTAGGTAGTAAATGTGAAGCAAAAGGTGAACTTCCTAACTTGAATCCCAGTGGTTGTGTTCATGCCACATTTCTCTAGCAGGTATTTATATGTATATGGATTTGAACATATATTTACACATCCATGAGTATATGTATATGTTTATATATATTTAGGGCTGTAAACTGTGCTGATTGTTCATATAAAATTCACCCATCTTTTATTATTTACCCTGTTGTAATTTGGATTTTACTACTCTTACCACTAAAAGTGAAGTTACTAAAAAGATCATTTTTAAAAATCCTAATTGATGAAATATAAAAACTGACCATGCATTTTTCATAAAATCCTTAAACAGCAATTAACCAGCAAAATATACAAATTCCAATTTTCTTAACATGACACAAAAAGCCCTCCAGCAAGTAAGTCATCTCTAACCCAGTGCCACATGTGATGAGCACTTCCAGCAGCTGACAGTTTCTGCACCTGTCATGTTGACCCTTCTTTCCTAGAGGGCCTTCCCTGCACCGTCTCACCTAGCCTGGGCCTGAATAGCTCCTGTTTAGTTCCCTGAGCTTGTCATGCAGGGACTTTGTGGACACATTCATGGAGAACAATTTAAAAGGAAGTCTCATAGAGAAAGGGAAGCCAGTGAGAAAATACCTCAAATAATTTACGCCAAGTGTTGGCAAACTATGTCCTACTGGCCAAATCTGTCCCATTGTCTATTTTTGAACAGCACAGGAGCTACAAATAGTCTTTATACTTTTGAACACTTGAAAACAATCACAAAAATACCATTTTATGAAATGTAAAAGTTACGTTAAATTCACATTTCAATGTCCATGTGTAAAACTGTATTGGAACACAGCCATCTTCTTTCATTGACATATTACCTATGACTGTTTTCATGAGTGGTTGCAATGGAGACTCTTTGGCCTACAAAGTATAAAATGTTTACTATCTAACCCTTTGAAGGAAAAGTTGACCCACCTCTGGTCCAGGCTAAAGGTGACAAAAGACATGAAGTAAGGGTGGTGTGGCAAAAAACCATAGAGGTTTAATATATGGAAAAATGTAGGCATTAGAATCTATTTTCCACTGGAGTCATTTTCATTTTCTCCCTCTCTCTTCCTTTTTATAAAGTGGTTTTACTTTAAATATAACACAAGTTCATAAAAGTGTACAAAAATACAGAGCTCATTGAATTATCATGAATTAAACACCCGTATAACAAGAAGTAGATTATTTTGAGAGTCTTCTTGGACCTCTTAATGACTAAGTTTTATGCAGACTACCCTGTAGCCTGCTCAGTCTTATAAATCTACCTAAAGGTTAATTCTCTACCTTTTCTTACTTCCCCACTT
The DNA here is from genome assembly GCF_987537825.1 of Furipterus horrens. Lineage (NCBI taxonomy): Eukaryota > Metazoa > Chordata > Mammalia > Chiroptera > Furipteridae > Furipterus > Furipterus horrens. The sequence continues at coordinate 18,038,078 of NW_028327177.1, read as the reverse complement.
CAGGAAATGAAAACTCCATCCTTATAGTTGAAGGCCAGAAACAGTGGAGACATTCTTGACTCATCTTTTTTTCCCTTACTTTTCACATCCACTCCCATGGAGCAAATCCTGTTAGCTACGCTTTCAAAATCAAGAACCTACCATGCCTCACCCCTACTGTATCACCACCATGATCTGAGCCGCCGTCATTTCTCATCCGTGTTATGCTGCTTGCTATGTGTTTGTTTCCAGGTTCTGTTCTTGACTACCTGTAATCTATCCTTAAATAGTACTCATAGTAATTTTTTTAAATGGTTCAAATAATGCCATTCCTACACATCAAACCTTCTAATGCTTCCCCATTTCACTCAGAGTAAAGGGAGTGCCCTTACAAAGGCCTGTGTGGTCTGCTTGTGCTAATATGCGGAATATATTTCCTATTACTTTCTCCTTCAGTCTCTGTTCATTAGCCACCCTGACTTCTTTGCCATGGCTTGAAAATATTAAGGATACACTTGCCTCAGGGGCTTTACATTGCTGTTCTATCATCATAGAAAATGTTTATCAGGAAGTCCATATCTGTCACATCCTCATTTCTGATTTTTCTTCACATGTCACCTTATTCATAACTTCCTCCTTGACTACTCTATAAAACAAATACTACTAGTCCAAAATCACCTTCCATGTTATTTCCTTTACACAGTCTGATATAGTGTATATTGATTTGCCTACTTGTATCTCTCATCCTACTAGAAAATCCCCAGAACTTCTATTTTGTTTCCCAACCTGTCATATATATTCTAACATACTGTAAATAAATAAATATACATAGGTAATTTTGAGTGAATAAATGTTCTTTAGAATATATGTAATAAACACAAATATGTATTTTTTATAATGCAAATTCATTATCTACAATGGCTTAAGCCAAAGATAACATATCCCTAATAACTGGACAAAGTTATTCTTGGGTGAAATACCTTCTCCAGGCTGTTTAAAGAGCTTATAACCCACACGCACTCGCCTCCCACCTCCTGACACATGTGGCTTGTTCCAGTAACAGCAAAGAAAGCAATGTGATTAGATCACAGAAAATGAAGAAGACAGGGGCAAAAATTGAATTAAAGAAGCAATTAGAGATATGGGGTCAGATCATTTATGAATTTGTAGGCCATGGTAAGGATTTTAACCTTTACTCTGAGATAATTAAGCAGTAACGGAAGTATTCAGAGCCAAAGGAATACCATTATGTGACTTAATGTTTAAAAGTGATAATCCTGGCTGCTGAGTGAAGAATAACCTTTAAGGGACAAAGGTGGAATCACGGGGAGTGGTTAATAATCTATTGCAGCAATCCTAGCTCTCATGGAGATAATATGACGGTGACTTGTACTATGAAGGTAGTTTTCAGCAACTAATGATGGTAAAACTTAATTTTTTTTTTTTTTTTAGAATACCTTAGTATAGGCCTGGTCCACAGAAATAATTATAGTTACTATTTTCTCACTAACTTAATGAATTAATGATTCTGTCAAGGTCACTCTATTTGTCACAGATGATTTTAATATTATTGTTTAACCACGCTCTTCTTGCTCAAAATAATAAATTGCATCTGGTAACTGAACTTGTTTCTTTTGATTATAGAAAATGAATTCACTTACACTAAAGATAGACAACTGGTAATAATAAGTGCATTGCTACTATACCAGAGACTCGCCAGTGATGGTCTTGGCATCAAATACCTCCCCTCTATCCAAAGATTAACAATATCAACAATGTTTTCTTCATTGAATATGCTGGGGAAGCTAGTTTGAACTGCAGTTAACAGTTTAAGCTGCAGAATCATAGAGATCTTTCAAACCCTAATGCCTCCCTTTCTCAGCTTTAAGACTTTGAAAAAATAAAAATATCTTCAAGCTTCCTCATCTGCTGGGATCACATAATGAAATATAATTTATAAAGTACATAGGTACTAACATATTTTAAACACTAAATTATCTCCCTCAATCTGGAAATAATTGTGAAAAACATCCATTTCTTTCCAACAATTGAAAGAAAGACTCTTTATTTGATATCTGCAAGCACCACCATCCAGGATCACAGCTAAACATCAACATATCCCAGACAAAAAGTATAAAAGTACTAAATGGCACGGAGAGGGCAAACACCAAGGACATAACCAGTCTTTTGAGTAGCATCCACGCGCAATAATATCCAGGAAGTCGGTATCTTGAACAAGTGCACCATTTCCTTTTTGTGAACTGATTTAATATTTGAATCAAACTTAAAGACCACTTACAACTAAGTTTCATCAAACATACGTATTTCTAGGAAACTAGTTATACTGTAGTGACACTAAAGAACGGCAAGCCGTACCCACTATAATTTCTCTGTCACCACTGAAAAGACAGCTAAATAAAAGCACAGCTATATAAAAGCTTCTGCTTTAATAGGTTACTTAATCTGATAGCACATCCCAACATAAATGACTGGACACATTTTTAATTTGAAAGTATCAAATCACCAAGCATATGATATGCAATGACATAGTTTGGAAAACAAGTGTTGATCTTCACCATGATTATGCTCACCTATGTTGAAGCGCTATTTTTTTAAACTATGATTATTATTGCAAAACACACTATTATATCAAAGCTCTCAGTGAAAGAAGATAAAAATTTTTCAAAATATATAATATCATCCTATTTTTTACACAAAACAGCTAATATAATTATATATATATATGTATATATATATATATATATATATATATATATACACACATAAATATATAAACTAATCGTCGGCAGCCGTCCGTCTTGAGAGACGATGGTGTAGCTTCTTAAGAGTCTATCTGCACCGCCGAGAATGGCTGTGCAGTCCGACTCGGGAGTGACAGTGTCTCCTCCCGTGTTGAATCGACATCTTGCGATGATGCTGGAGTGTCCTCTCCAGTGAAGCTGAAGCTACAGAGCCTGGGCAGGGTGATATAGAGGGTCTGCTGTTGCCCATGCAGCAGACCCCCCCTCTCTTCGCAGCTGAAGGGTCCAAGGGAAAGACGGAGTCAATACAGCTTGGCTTCAGGTGCGCCGCAGGAGTTGCCGGTGTTGACTACAACGTCAAACCGCCTTAGGGACTCCGGCTCCGGATTTTCTGTCAGGGTTTACTCCCTTAGCCTTTCCCCTGAAGAGGTATGCCGCAAGGCAGCGGAGGTTTTTTGGAGTCAGAGTTTTCCTTCTCTGATGTGCCCTGACTGGAAGATCGAACCAGCGACACTTAGCTCGCAGGCCGACGCTCAATCCACTGAGCCAAACCAGCCAGGGGGGATATAAACTAATACAGACATAGGAAGAACAAGGGATGGTGGCTGGGTCAGAGAAGAGGATATAAAAGATAAAGAACAAGGAATCTTTAGAGCATTGTACCAAGAGCGAATTTGGGCTGCTTCCAAATCTTGGCTATTGTACAGAATGCTGCAATGAACATAGGGGTATATACATTCTTTTGAATTAGTGTTTCAGGTTTCTTCAGATATAGATGTGTAAATAAAAAAGCTGTGGTACATTTACACAATGGAATACTACTTGGCCATTAAAAAGAAGGAACATCCACCCTTTGCAACAGCATGGATGGACTTAGAGGTCATTATGCTAAGTGAAATCATCCAGTCAGAGAAGGACAAGTACCATATGATTTCACTCATATGTGGAATCTAATGAACAAAATATACTAGCAAGTAAAATAGAAAAATAATCATAGGTAGAGAGAAAAGATTGATAGCTGTCAGAAGGGAGGGTGTTGGAGGCTGGATGAAAAGGTGAAGGGATTAAGTAAAAAAATAAAATAAAAACAGACAACAATAAGGTGACTACAAGAGGAAAATGAGGACTGAATGGTGATGGGAAAATTGTCTTGGGGTAGTGAACACACAATAGAGTGTGGATATGACGTGTTGTGGAATTGTATATCTGAAACCTATATAATGTTATTAATCAATGTCACCCCAGTAAATTCAATAAGAAAATCTTAAAAAGACTAAAATGTATTTAAATATTGTTTCAATTTTTGTTTCTTTGTTTGGTTTAAGTATCAAAATAATCTCCTGAATGATGCACAAATTCCTTACTTAATGTAATTGTATATTTTTTCAAATTATAAATGTACAGCTACAAAGTATCCATGCATGTAAAATGGTCTAAAAATTAAGCCATCTGCAAATAGTTTCTAAAGTAAAAATAATTCTAAACATGCAGAAAATAAGTATCAAAATTACCATAAAATACCAGTTTAGTTCTTCAAAAATAAAATGAGTCTTTAAAATGTATTTGCATTAGTAATTTCAAAAATGATTTAATTGCACAATAGGAAATCTGAAGTATATTTTTATCAAAATGGTATTTGGAGTAGAAATTTTTACATGATTTTCCCCTTTTAAAATTACAGAAGTGATTTATGATTATTATAGAAAATGTTGAAATTTAGATTAGCAATAATACTTTAAGCTTTACATTGTTAAAATATTTTAATGTAAATTCCACAATTCCAGTTCTCTTATTCATATTCATATTCATAGTTTTAGCCTTCTTTCCTGTAAAAAGAGAACAATTGTCTTTTATAGAAAGGCTATTTCTCCAGCTGGGTTTTGGATTTGTACACCTCCCCTTCTCATTATTTGTACCATTAATCATCCATTCTCTCTCATGAATATTTGGCCTGCCATTTTAAGCTGGAAGCTAAAGTGATGATATTAACCCACCTATTAGGAGGTAGAAAAAATTACAGGTTTATATAATTTATCTAAGGAATGACAAATTACCTTATTTTAAAATTATCCTGTTTCTGGTTCTAATTTTTATTGATGAGTTTTTTATATATTTTGGAAAATTTTCAACACACACCAAAACTTTTCTTCAGAAGAGAATAAAAGAACTCCATGGCTTTTTAATGTATTGCTTGTTTCATTGTTCTTATAAAATTAATGTCATTCTTTTCCGAAGATAGTATCAGCAGAGCCAAGTCTATGTCAAATGCAAGGAAAATCTAATGCAGCATTCACACACTTTCATATTTTGGTCTAGTCTAATTCCTTCTTCGCACTGTTGCTTATGATCATTTTGGATATTGTTTCTGGGTATTTTGGCTTGTGCAATGTTAAAAGCCACCCAGTGGCACAATCAATACTGAAACTAACCATTATCCTCTACTTTTTCAAAGTTTTGGTTATGCTAAACCTTGATATTTTAATATTAATAATCAAATAACTGTGAATAGACCCCCAGATGACTGTCATGCTATGTTTAAAAATGGATGACATAAAAGAACAAAGCAATTGAATAGGAGGTTTAAAGAGTTAACATCAAAGTAAGAAAACATTCCAGAGGCATAGAAGACTGGAACCCTGTGAAACACAACGTTGTACATTATCCAAGGTTATCAGTTTAAAAAATATATGTATTAGAATAAATCATGAAAATAATATTAAGAATTAATATTTGGATAAGTCATCCTAATTTTTAAAAATTGCCTGTATAATATCCCATTTGATATATTCCTGTAGCAGTTAAAATGGTCATTTATTATCTCATGAAAGAAATAACACTATGCAAGACTATCCCACAATGCATTTTGTGGGCGATATTTTAAGTGCAAAGAGTGACACACAAAGTAACTACGTCATTGTTTGTGAATGTTCAATGATTTATCAATTGGAAGGACAGTTAAGATTTAACACTGACTACCACACTAATATTTATATCTTCAAACCTCTATGGAGATGCTAAAATTAATAATAAATTATTGCATATGTTAATAAAGCAGATATGGCATATTAAGTTGTTACTGCCTTATTAAGCCTATAACATAAAAGAAACTCATTTTTTCACATTCAGTTTATCAACATTATGGCCCACTGAGGAAAATTTCAAGTAGATTGGATTAGATTATCTCTAGATGCATTATGGCTGTAACATTTCATGAATCAATCCGCTTTTTATTAAAGTAAATCTGCCAAAGCAAATATACCTCAAATATTTCATCATGTTTTTATGCATTTGTAACTCTTTAATGAATAAAGAGTGTCTAACTGTTAAATTCGGTGTATTTAACTTTTAAATCATTCTCATTTAACATAAATAAGTATGCTATGAGGCAGTTCCTTCTAATATGTATATCATAAAAATTACATAACCCCAATTAAAATAAATTTGTAATGAATGTTTCTTCTTGCAGTAATACGTTTCCAGTAAAAAACTAAAACAAACAGCAATAAATAGTGATTTAATAAATGGTGGGCAAGTCTCAGTATCAGCTTTCTGAAGAGTAGAGAGTGACCTGGAAATTAGCAGGTAATTCCTGAGGTTTACTTTCCAGGTATAAAACTCAGGAAAACTATAATAATAGCTATTGTAATGAAATATAAATAGCTATATTAAATATTACCCAGGGGTATGTGATAATAAAGAATATTTCTGCATTTCTAAATTGGGATATGGATTCCCTTAACTTTAAAAGAAAACTAAGTCCCAAGCATTCTACAAGGGTAGGACACACAATGATGTTGCGGCTCTGCTAGGAATTACACGCCTTACCGTAATCGTTAGGGAAGACATGGTCCTTCATGTATCATCCTTCCCCTGTTTCTGCTCTCTCTCACCTTTGACTACTAAGTCAGCTGGAGACTATAGTCCACAGAACCAGAGATTTACAAATAGCCTGTATGTTACTCTTTGTCCCAGAATCATAAATTAGAGAAAAGTTCCACACGATGTCTATGCAATAGAAATGAGCATGTGAACTGCTACCTTAAAGTTATTAATTGTATTTGAGAAGTTAAACTTAGAGTGACAAAATTACATTATATATACATATGTGTGTGTGTGTGTGCGTGTGTGTGTGTGTATATATATATATATATATATATATATATATATATATATATATAATAGAATTCCAAATTCTGTCAGGGTCAAATTGGTTCCCAGCAGGTCAGACTTAGTGAGGTGAGGAGTGTGAACTAGTTAGGAGCTAAAGATGTTTTTTGCTCTTGGAGTACAAAGTGTGGAGCTACGGGGAATCTAAAGGCCAACCCACAGACAGCGGACAGGCAGACAGAGGTACACTTGGCTACAGCGTGCTGGTTTAGATGCAGAGTCTGAAGAGATCTGCTGACATCTGCAGTGTGGTTACAAATACCATGTTGTTTGTCAGGACTCTAATAGTGGACGCAGAATGAGCTAGTTCATGCCACAGGTATCAGCACAATACCAACAAAAAATGCCAGCACTCCTTTTTTATTGCAGATTCTTCTGCCTTTCCTTATAGGCTAAAATTGCAGTTTCCAAACTGTGTCAGGCATGCCAGGTGGCTGCAGTGAACACTCACGAGCTGCAGTGTGCTGGACATTTTTGAAGAAAACACAGACATCTATCATTCATTGTGCAAATCACTGGCTTCAGATAGTTCAACATTCGACCACTGTATTTCTTTCACTGACATCATATTTTTGTGGAGCTGGATTTTCAGTAGCTGCCGTGATAAAAAGCAAGTACCACACCATTTCGCTGGGAACAGGAAATGAGAGCAGTGATATCCAATCTAATTCCAAGGCTTGAGAAGTTATGAAGTGCATGACGGTGCCAAGTTGTTAGAACATAAAACCCTAAGAAAAACTACTTAATAAATGCATGTGTTGGGTTTTCTCTGGGCCTGAGGAGACATGAAAAATGACTGAAATATTAAGGGCATTGTGATACTACGCAACTGAGAATCTTTTGTGCTAAAACATATACTCCATATTATAGGCCTATTTCTTTTTGGATAGGAGTGTTTTACAAAGTGTGTCTGGGGCCACCTACATTGTAATCCCGAGAGGGAGAGGGTTGTTACTTACTCAGCCATACTGACCACACTTCAGATGCCTGAAGGTGAACATCACAGGAAACTAAAGAACAACATAAACAAATGAACTAAATAGGACAAGGAGCAGAATAGCAGTCAATATGGGGGAGGGGGTGGGAGACAAGGGGAATAAGTAAGGGAAGGGTTTAGTCAAGGAATGTGTATGAATGACTCATGGACATGGATGACAGGGAGGGATATGATTGTGGGAGAAGGGGTGGGATGGGTGGGGGAGAGCAATGGGGAAACTGGGACAACTGTAATTGAAAAAACAAAAAATAAAATAAAATAAAAAAGAAACTGAATTTTCATACTGAAATTTTTAATTAATTTCAATTAATGAAGTGGTTAGCTGGAAATATGAGTCAGGTGGGTATAGCTATTATTTGAAAGGCTACAGAGCTTACATTTTACTTTCTGGATCAAGTGTAGGATCTCTGGGGTATAAAATAAGGGACTGCTCATGGTCTAGCTACTTTCTACCTTTTTCACCTTCTCTTCTACAATCCGCATCCATCTTCACCATGGCAACCTATGTGACCTCTTCACACACACACACACACACACACACACACACATGCACGCGTGTGTCCCATTGAGCAGCAGAATTCATATACAAATTCATACCTTTCAAACCCAAATCCCATGATTTTCAGTAAGTGCATGACAAGAAATTAATCATCCCAACTCCACATGTGCTTTCTGACATTATTTGACTTGGCACTTGAAAATAATGAAACATTATTAATAGTAACATATCCACAGAATCTAGCTGCTACAATTGTAGGTCGCCATGTCTTCATTTCCATATTATTTATCACTTTTTAAATTTAAATTAAACTTTAACAAAATAATAAAATAAATATTAAAAATGTTACCTAAAATCTGATCCAACTCTCTTCCCATTTTCTGGTTCACCTGGATCTGGACATAAATTGGAAGCTGTTTTAATACCTCCCTCATTTACTGTAACAACAAAAGAGAAAAAAAAAAGAATCAAAACATATATAATTAGAAAATTAAGGATGTTAATATAAAAATTTACATAAAATAGATTCTCATACGCTGTTATTACAGTTTAAATATAAAAAGTTAAATATAATTCTATAACTCAGTAATTAATACAATTTTTCTATTTGTGGACCTATAAGTAATTAAGTTTAATATTCATATTCAATGAATATTAACACTTCAACAATTAATGCTTTATTTTTCATTACTATCAAAATTGTGAAATCTCTGGAAATGCATTCCCAGTGTGTCAATATCATAGGTTCCATTATTATTAGCAGTAAAGGAGTCATCACCAGTTCTAACAATGTCAACTGGTATCTGTTATTTTTAAAGTTGCAATAGAAAAAGAAGACCTTATGAAAAAAGTTTAAGGTTATTAGCACTTCTTATCTGGTCTATAAAAAAGCAATTTAGTCTGCAAATGCCAAGATAAATCTATAGTACAAATCACCTAGCATGTCCTAGAATTATGATATAATGATAAAAAAACAAAATAACAGCTTTTCCCCTAGCAATTTTCATGATGTTTTACTTATTCTTTATATCCATTTTCAGTACTTCCATCAAAATACCCAGTTAACAAAAGATTAATTAATATGCTCAGTGAATGTGAACACATTGGATAAATACATTCCAAGGTAGATTTTTTAATGGGAAAATTGTCAAACCAGGTAGTTCTGAAACACCTGAGTGATATTGTTTTATTCATTCAATTGCATAGTAAACTGGAGAATAATTTCCGTTTTGCTCTTTTTTAAATTATATTTTATTGTTTATGCTATTAGAGTTGTCCTGATCTCTCCCCTTTGCCCCTCTCCACCCAGCTCCTCCATTCCCTCAGGCAATCCCCACACCATTGTCTATGTGTATTGGTCATGCATATATGTTCTTTGGCTACTCCTTTCACCTTCCTTCAACCTTCATCAATTTAGCTTTGAGTGGTAAATACGCAATGCAATATCCTGATGATGTATTATGGGATTGTACACTTGAAACCTATGCAATTGTATTAACCAATGTCACCCCAATCAATCTAATTAATTTGTTAAAAGAAAATAATAATAATGAACAGAGATTTCAGAAATGAAAATATATAAACCTTGCAATGGTTCTCAACTTGCACTATGGATTAGAATCTCCGTGAAGCTTTTTTAAAAGAATAAAGATGTATATTTCTACCTCTAGATATTCTAATGAATTTACTCTATGGTAGGACCCTGGACATCACTTTTCTCTGTCTGTTTATTCGTTTTTGTTTTTTAATAATCCCTAAAGTGATTCTAACATAAAGTCAATGTTGAGAACCACTGGATTCCTGCATCATTTAGTATAGACTGGTCAATGTGTTCAAGTTGATTTATCAGATAACAAGATAATTGTCAGATCATGGCCCAACAGTCATGGCTCTAATAAAGTGGTGATATTTTAAATTACATATTAAATTTTATTTTTGTGACCTTCATTCTATAAAAATCACTCTCCTAAATAGCACCAATAATACCCTATTGCCAATTTTTTTACATATTCACTGATCCATGCAAAGTATGTGATATTTATGCTTTGCTTGGTCTATTGACTTCCTATTTTATTCCGTTTTACCTTTTTATTTGTGTGTGTGCGTTTGTGTGTATGTATGTGGCTCTTCTGTTACTTTTGCTGATATCACATATAGTGGACAAAAGGCACTGATCCACATTTGTCCATATTTTATATTTCCCTCATAGCCTGAAATATTACTTCCTTGTTAATGACTCCCAATCTATGGTTTTGTCATCTTTTTCAAGTTCTTTTCAATTTCCTTCAATGTTTTAATAAACCAAAATCCCTAATGTCATCTCATGTGCATGCTCATATTCAAGCTAATCACAGATGCCTGTAGGACTCTATCATCATTCATCTCCAATCCATCTTGAGTGTTAGAGGACTAACCGTACTCAAACATAGTTTTTATTACTGTTTAAGTCTCCTACTATCCTGGATTTCTAGTAGGTCAATAGTATTTCTCGCTAGACATCACGGCACACCCACAAGTCAGGTCCCACTAATTCTTTATCATTCTGCAATTTCACTGGTTAACCTAGCTCACTCCATGCTCTGTGTTTTCTCCACATCTCCATGTTTTCCCATTCTTCCAAATACCAAAATCCTATTTAATTTTCAAGACTCATCTCAAGTACCACTTTTTACAAAATACAATCCCTCATATTATTAAAGAGTAGTTTCACATTCTTTAGTCATATGTACAAAATATTATATCCCTCATAGAAGGAAAACATAATAATTTTAATATACCCACAATGACTATATAGGAGTTAATAACTTCTCAGTGACTATGTCCTGGTTATTTGATTAACAACTACACCTTGTATATTGTTTCTAAAGAGTCAAGCATTTTCAATGGGAAGCACCCCCTTTCCTATCTTTAACTGGCTTTTGTAAATATTGTCATACATATTATTAAAATGTGACTTTTAAAACATTAGAGATAATGAAAATAAGTGGCATGACTACACATATCTACTTTAATGTATTGCAATATATAACAGATCATAGGTTAATCTAGAAGCACTCAATGAACACATTATTAAAAATAAACATAATAAAAATACATTTTTTTCACTTCATTATCACCTCAAAATATAAGTTTAGGTCCTATGAATTTTTACAATATCTAACACCTACATAGCACTAACTATGTGTCAGGAACTATTCTACATTGATCTTACATTTATCAATTTATTTAATCTTCACAACAATCTTAAGTGTAGCTATTAATATACTTCCTACAGGTGAGGAAACTGAGGCATGGAGAGGTTAGGAATGTTTCCAAGTCATATTGATAGTTAATGTTTTAATCTAGGTTTAAACTTTGGCAGATTGATTCAAGAAATTCTATTAATCCTTGAGCCCTAAATCCTGTCTAGAAAGCTCAGCAGGACATAACAGCATCATTAATTAAAATTCAAAACACATTCGAGACACATGCAGAGAATAATTGTAAAATTCACCATTTTCACTTAGTTAATCCCAGGTTTAAGGATGTTAATTGTCAATTATGCGTCTATTTGAAACTGCCCTTTAAACTGCTGTTTCTGAACATATGCAGTGTGGGGAAGACTTCCCAATTTAAAATATAAAGATAACAGGTCACCTCTGCACAATACATGTATTTAATGTTCATTAATTTAAAGCAATTACAATAAAAAAAAATAAAGGGCAAAATGTATAATTGCTTATTTCTCTGATATTTAGCTATTTCATAATTGCCTTTAGCTAATGACGCCAACAAGTTCAAATGAAGTTAGTACTCATTTAATCAGTTGCTTTCACTACATAATGTTATTTAAGCAAGTGAGCAGATTTATCACTTTTACTACTTTTAATGTGGATAGTAACTTGAAGACTGCTAAGAACCTTTGTATTGCTTAAAAGTTTAAATACATGGACAGAGTGACTTTTCTTGAAAAGAGCATCACTATAAGGAATAACCCTTTGCTCTGATCTTTAAGGATATTACTATTATTATTATTATTATTATTATTATTATTATTATTACAACACGAGTCCTTTCTGCAGACATCTATGGGGGAAAAAGAGGAAAAATGGATAGCATTTTAAAAATTAAATAAATTGTCATTTCTTGTAACATTGAAATGTCTTTAGTATATGTTTATAAAATATGCTACAAAATCTTAATTTACCATATTATTAAAAGTTGAAACTTGAAAACACTATACAACTAGTCAACATCAAAATGCAGTATTCTTGATATAAGCAAGTTATATCAGTCTTTTAATATTTAGAACATAATCTACTCTAGAAAATAAAAGTAAGTAGATTCTGACTAAAAGTCACCTCAACATTATCTCATTCAACTAGTTACATTACAACATTTCTTAGACTTTTAATGTTATATTTTAATATTTTACGTCTCCTTATTAAGAAAACAGTGCTTTTGAATATTGTTCTGAACTCAAACATCATAGATATTTTATACTAACTTCATGTTACACAAAAAGTTGGCTCAATTCATTTAGCTTCCCAGTAAAAGTTTATATCCTTCCCAGCTGAGACTGTACTTCACTCTTTTCCCTTCTCACATGATGCTGCTATGGAGAAGGAGCTCAAATAGGATTGCAGAATGATGGATAATATGAATGAACGGAAGTGTAGATTTGAAGAAGGTGAAGTTAAAAAAAATACATAAATCGTGGAAACCTCACACTCTCTTTATAATTACACCTTAATATTCTAGAATGGCCACAGAAAAGTTGGCAAGACCTCTAGTTCACTAAGTTTGACATTTTAAAATATAAAAATGTTTTTATTTTTAAAATAAAAATATTTCTCCTTTCTTGGCAAACCTATTATTCAGAAAAAGAATAACAAAGGATGGATAAAGACTGTTTAATTTCACACTTTAAGCTAGAAAAAGATCAGAATTAACCATTTAAGCAACCAAATGCTCCTCTTAAGGACTGCCTGCAGCTTTCTGCGATCTCTTATTAATTTGTTGCTTGGTTAAACTTTAAAGGGCTACCATTGGAAGACATGCTTTGGCAATGTGCGAACTTGGTGTCCTCCACAATTATGCGCACTTCTTGCAGTTCCAGTAATAGAATTATTGTTTTTACAAAGACTGCAAGCTTTACTATGTTTTTCATTTGAAAGGTGTCAGATAAAAATACCTCCTTATAAAAGTATTTGATTCTGTGTTAAAGAAGTGATATCAAGGAAAGGAAGAACTGAATGCTTATTTGATAACAGATATATAATATTAATAATAATTAAAATGATATAACGCTTTTCTATAGACAATGTTAGAGAATATATCTTTGAAACTAGTTATTACATATTTAAGATAAATATTTGAGGTAAAATAAAATTAAAATAATGTTGGTTTATTATGTTGTGACTGAAAAAAGTAGCATAATTTGTTTTGATTGACAATTTATTGTTTATATTCAAAGAGAAAAAAGTACAAGAGTATTTTTCATCTCACATAAAATGCAATAGATAAATGCAAGTTTTTTAAAAATCTACTAAGTAAATTACATTTTTGTTTTATCTTTTTTTAATCCAGGTTATTGCCCCCAGATACCATATTATGCTTGTTTCCTTTCTTAATCACCTTCTTAAACCCTGTACAAAAACAATAAAGATAATATATGTGCCCACTAAGGCGACATGCCAAGTATAGAGTATTACATATATCTTAATGCCTTAATAAATCTTAACATATTTTAGTGTAAATAGCTTGAATTTCCCAGGACATCTAAAACTATGAAGAATGCAGCATATAAAATACCATTAGTGTAGCCAAAATGAGGGAAGGATGAAACAGTCATAGCATATAATTCCACTAAGAATTTCAAAATAAATATATTGGCCACACAAAGTATTAGAAGTAAAGATAGTAAACCTAGTACTTAAGTCTGCAAACATTTAATTTTTATTTCATGTAAAATGATGAAATTGCATATGTCAGAATAATTCTGAAGTTTTTCTGTTTATATTTACTATTATAGGAAAAATATATTTCTAAAAGGTAAAATTTAATTAATGAGAAAAATGCTGCAGCATTATCTGTTTTCCCTAAAAACTGACATATCAATCTTAAATATGTGTTAACCCCCAAAATATAACAAGAAATCATAATTACACGGCTAAACACTTTTAGAATGAACTATTCAGTGTTTTACAAACAGGTAACCCTATTTGATCAAAAATTTCCAATTGATAGCTGTCATTTTTTATTTTTACTTTCAAATCTAATAAAATATAAAGACATTTTAAAATTATGACACTTAAAATTGTTGATAACATACAAACTCCAAATCTGTTTCTTGATACTTGATGTAATTGCTCAATTTGTCACTTTCTGTTCTATATAGAAATCTATAAACATGTAGGTAAAATACTTTTCTGATGTAACTATAATAAATGATTTTATTAAATAGAAACTCATTTCATCAAATGATTTGTAATAAAAATAAGATTCTAAAAATATACTCTAGTTAAAATACATTATTTACAATTACTAATCTTATTTTCTACCAACATGTCATTCTGCAAGTCAAATGTTATATAATAAATGGCTTCTTTCAAAATTTATAACATCTATGTGTATAAACAAAAAGATTGGAATTACTACTAACTGTAATTGATTTATATTACAAAAATGTATACCTTTCCTAAAACTTTTATGTTTCTTTAGGATAACAAAGATAAATGTACTAACTCAAAGATTTCTAATCATATTCATGGATGAATGGTATAATTAATTCATAAAGGACTACTGAATTTAAAAGGTTTTGATATTTAAACTCAAGTTAAGAACATCATTTTTCCATAGATAAAAAATTACTGTTAAAAATGTTCCCTTAGAAAAAATAACGTTGAAATGCAGATATGTTCTAACAATAATTTCTATAAGAAACTATTAATTTAAGATGTTTTTTTTTTATTTATCTCACATCCTGAAATTACAAAACTAGAATATTATGAACACACTAGGTCAGATTTGTTTACCTTTTGAAATAAGTTGGGCTTGGACATTTACCCTATTAATTCATTAACTCAGTACACATTTAACTACAATAAGATATTTAATAATAATCATGCATGTTAAGTCAATATTAATGCAGTTAATTTGGTAAATATACAAACAGTTTTATAAAACACACACAAACAACACAGACATCACAACTTCACTCTTACACTAGAGAAAGTAACAAAAAAGTAGTACACTCACAGATGGAAAACTTGTTGCTGTTGTCTTTCCCTGGAAACAATTTAAATCCTCTAGATTTAAAATCTATGGCCTTTTTCACTAGTTAAGAAAACAAACAAAAACATGTATCAGGATATACAATTTTAAAATGAAATTCAAGTTAACAAGTTTTGTTAGCATGGATTTATGCAAGTTAAAGAAACTGCTTTCTTAAGCTTGATAAAGGGTACCCAGAAGAAAATTAAAAAAAAAAAAAAATCAACAATATTATCACTAATGAGTAAATACTAAGCAGTAAAGAAGGATTTTAAGTGTTCTATGGGCATAATCCTGCACATATGTAGAGGAATTTTTAGTACTATTGAAGGTTTTATATGAGAGCAAAGCACTTTTTCATAAACCACTTTAATTCATCAAATTTTATATATTTATTTGGAAAAATTAAAGTACTGAGACATTAAAGTGGAAAGAATTTAATAAACTTGGCTTTTAAAATAAACTAATGTATTTTTAGGTAATTTAGCTTCATTGAAATGTTTTTAGGTAATTTAGCCTAACTAAAATCTTAATAAAATGGCATAATTAGAAACACATTAAAATATATTTTAACATTTCTGCCAGTAACAATTTCCTTTCATAGTCATTACTTTTGACAATAGGATTGATATCAGCCCATACTGTCTAAAATTTGTGAAAGGGAATTACAGCTTAATGTCTCACAACTCTTTTTGATACGACAACATTGGACATCAGTCTCATAAAAGGGTGATGTACTTCACTGTGCACTATAAGTTTAAAAAGATGTGACTGGGAAGTAACTTAAAACATTTTAAAGCCTTTTTAAAATATTTTGAAAGAAAAGAATCATTTATTTTTATGTATACAAAACTTAACTAGAGTTGCTATATCATTCTCTCTCTCTCTTTTTTTTTTTTTTTTTTTTTTTATGT
This sequence comes from Furipterus horrens, assembly GCF_987537825.1. Taxonomy (NCBI): domain Eukaryota; kingdom Metazoa; phylum Chordata; class Mammalia; order Chiroptera; family Furipteridae; genus Furipterus; species Furipterus horrens. The sequence continues at coordinate 18,021,506 of NW_028327177.1, read as the reverse complement.
AGTCCCATTTGTTTATTCTTTCCTTTATTTCCCTTGCCTTAGGAGATATATCAGTGAAAATGTTGCTACGTGGGATATCTGAGATTTTCCTGCCTATGTTTTCCTCTAGGACTTTTATGGTGCCACAGCTTATATTTAAGTCTTTGATCCATTTTGAGTTTATTCTGGTGTGTGGTGTAAGTTGGTGGTCTAGTTGCATTTTTTTGCAGGTCCCTGTCCAGTTCTCCCAACACCATTTGTTGAAGAGGCTCTTTTCACTCCATTTGATGTCCCTTCCCCCTTTGTCAAATATTAGTTGACCATAGAGGCCTGGGTTTATTTCTGGGCTCTCTATTCTGTTCCACTGATCTATATGTCTGTTCTTATGCCAGTACCAGACTGTTTTGTTTACTGTGGCCTTGTAGCATAGTTTGATATCAGGTATTGTGATTCCTCCTGCTGTGTTCTTCTTCCTCAAAATTGCTGTGGCTATTTGGGCTCTTTTTGGTTCCATATAAATCTTTGAAGTATTTGTTTGCTATATCATTCTTAAAACTAATCAGCAATAATAGTTCAGAAGACTATTTCAAAATTTAATGACACCAAGTAAAATAAAGAAAATATATTTAATTAAAACCGCACTAATTAAAAAGCTATGCAAGGTTATCTAATGAGATATTTAAATATCAATTATTTTCGTTTAAAAAATCAGCATGAACAAGAATGCTAGTGACAGTTTATTTCCTCAATTACAATTTAGAATTTTTTACATATTGCTTTTCAGGTTTATAGATAGGGATCATGGACTAAAACAACAGGCAATTAGGTTCTATTCATACCACAATTTTGAAAAGAAACAAAACTGCTTTTTATTTTAAATGATCATTTCACTAATTGCAATTTGCTATTTTACTCAGTTCAAATTAAGAATATTTTATTGTTTTTGAAACATTTTGAAATTATTTTTTCTTGTCAATATCTTCAAAAGTAGAAAGTTAAAGACAAGGTGTGATGGTTTATGGGAGTATATAGTAAAGAACTACCCATACATTCTACATATTTAAAAAAAAAAAGAGGAAAATGAGCATTGAGGTAGGATTTTAAAGAGCCCTGACTCTTAGAAAGTATTAGTTGTGTGATTTTGGATCAGAATCTGCCTTTTTATCTTCGTCTCTTATCTTAAAGTAAGAAGCTAGGGCTAGAGGAATGCTCAGTCTCCTTACAATCCTGAGGTTATCTATGATCCTTTATTTACAGTGAAAAAAATGAGTACATCTCTTTCAAACTGTACTTTTTGTTATTCCCTTTCACACTCATCCTTAGGGTAAGCTAAAGTTTAGTTCTACTGGAATTTTCCATTACTTTAAATTTATTTTCTGCCACGTGTGAATTTTCCAGCTGTCTTAAAAGTCCTTCCATTTTGTATTTTGAAGCATAATTCTAGATTTTCCCAGTCCACTCATGAATTATAGGACTTCTACTTTTTTCTGCATTGTAAGATTTTAAGTATTACAAATTAGTCTAAAGTTTTCATGGTAGTTGCAACACAAATCTGGGATTCTTAAAAATAAATAAAAAGATTGTAAGACAACGGAAAAAAAATTAAAGAAGAAAAATCCAGAGGGTCAAAGAGCTCAGTTCTAGTATGTATTACCAGGAAAGGACGTTGAACACTACAGAAGGGTGTGTGTGAAGACAGAGAGAGAGAAACTGATTTGTTGTTCCACTTACTTATTAACGTATTCATTGGTTGCTTCTTGTATGTGCCCTGACTGGGGATTAAATCTGCAATCTTGGTGTATTGGAATGAGGCTCTAACCAACTAAGCAACCTAGACTGGACTACTTGGATTACTGCTATTACCAATTACAATTTTAAGATGAATTCACTTCCTGAGGCCATTCCAACTGGTTGTGTAGTACACACAGATTTTTCAATTATTTTCTGTTAGGTCTTTTTCACTGGGTAGGAATGACAGACACGTTAAATTGTCTACTTTTGCCGGATTTCTAACTTAAATTTCATTTTTATATAAAGTTAGAAACCTACTCAAATTGTTTGACCAAAATAGTAAAGTTAGTAAGTATATATAGAACATCTTTGAATACATAATCCCATTAGTTTTTATGAACATATGTGTATTCAGCATATTTTAAGGGATTCATGTAACAGGCCCACTTTCACTCTTATAAAAAAAGATTCTGAAGTTAGAAGATCTCAAAGTTTAGGTCTAGTCAGTCTAGACCCTGAATCTTGGAATCTTATTTTTCACCCACTTTAAAAATTATCTGTAATATTTTTGCTTGCAAAACTAAACTGAGTATGGAGTTTTAATAAAATACACCACATTTTATAAAATCAATTTTTAATTTTCACCAATTTAGATTGAATTAATTGTGTTACTTTTTATTTAAGAGACAGTAGATGGATTAAATAACTGGAAATCACACAACTAACATTTGAATAAAGACTCTAAAATTTGTATATGGGCTTTATTTTTCCCAGAATTCAAACAAATTTAGGAACCCATAAAACTTATGTAGATACCAGCAGATGTACCCACAATGCTCAGCATAACAGGTCCTACAGTTATGGTGTGCTGTGAAATGTCAGGATGAAAAATGTGGAAATTTTATAAGCTCTTTATGGGTTCTTATAATTAGCAAATAAAATTACTACATGCCAAGAGTTACCATTGGTAGGGTTCACAGACACATTTAACAATTTTAAGACTGTTTCAGCCTTTCATTTAATTAAGTTTTAATCTTCATTTCCTGACAGCTTCAAATAAACTTTTTTTTTATTATCTTTGATCCTACAGTTAAATATAAAGGTCCCTTCCATTCACTTCTGTAGACCCTTTTTTTGTTTGTTTGTTTTGATACATCATATTCTTTTGAATGGGGATGATTTTCTGTTTGCTTTGCTTATAATTCCTTTTCTCTTTTTATGGATTAATTTTACCAAAGATAATTTGACTATAAAATCTAACATGAAAAATTATTTTTGGGGGGGCAGAGGATGCTAAGGATGGCTCTGGATTTCAAACTTTTCAAACACTCTCTACAACAAAAATACACCTTAAGGTCTATTTTTAAAATTTCTTATTAAAAAGAAATGACATAACTTTGTATCACATGCTTGTTTTACACTCAGCATCAGAGACCACGTATATATTCACTCTAATGCCTTCTAGCATGACACTAATTGGGAAATCAGCAACTGCTTGAATAAGAGTGATCACAGTTAATGAATAGCATAAGACTTAGGGCAATGGAATATGTTCTTCTATTACAAACTTCATTAGAACACTAAATAGTTTTAAATAAAAAATCCAGTAAAATTACTTGAATGCATAACAATATTATCTCATCCCTTCGATGTCAGATTATTTTATTCAAGTTCGTCACTAGAAGTCTTGAAATCATTACCTGGATTCTATTTTTTTTTTTAAAGTATAGATGGGCTCTGATAGCTGTATTTGATGCAAGGGTATACTGCTAAGTTCATGGCGACTGAAGACAATAAAACATGTGCCATAACTCATGTTCTACATTATCTACATGCTTTTCCAGATTCAGTCCCCTCCTTGTTCTTTGTACAGAAGGTTGGTCTGAATAGGCGACACCCTGGTACACAAACTGTACAATTGCACTAGCAGCACTGGCATCACCTGGGGGCTGGTTAGAAAAGGAGAATATCCAGCCCCACCCGGGCCTATTGAATTAGAATCCATTGCTTCACAAGATCCCCAGGGAATTTTTATGAACACTTAAGTTTGTTAAGCACTAGACTATTATCAATCAGACCCCCTTCCACCTTGGAAAATACCAGCAGGAAGATGGAGAGAGGGAGGAAAAGAAGATCAAGATTATTCCACAGTCTCCATTCATTATGTTGACTGGTGTTGACTAGGGCCCTTCAATTGAAGGGTCCTCACAAGCCAGCCACCTCTACACACCTCTCTGTGCAACATCTCTCTCCTCTCATCCCAAAGGGCTGAAAATAGTGATAGGTTGGCTGTTACTATACTAGGTTATCACATGGCCCCTTGTGGTTCCTCTACAGGGACTCACTTAGAAATAATCCTTTTGCAAGTAAACCCTCTTTAAATCAGCCCTTGTTCCATTGTTTCCCAATGGACTCCGATGAATATACCACTGGTGCCTGGAAATCATTGCAGATTTGATTTTTCAGGAACTATATCAAACATCTCTTAATATGTTTATAGCCACTTTAATAATCTTCAAAAGACTATACCCAAGTAAAATTACAGATGGCTGCTGCTGCTGATCATTCTAACGTTAGTTGCCTACTTGTTTCCTAGGGAATGTTTTGGAGAACTATATCACCTACTATGCTGTTTTCTAGAAATTATCTCCCAAAGAAGAATAGAAAATTCACAAGAATAAATTGGCCAAAAGAAAGGCAAGGGAGTTGACTGTATTGAAGTTAGTAACTGAATCAAGGGTAAAAGTGGCAAGAAGAAAAGGCGGGGCTAATAGAAACCTGAGATGAACGGAATGCTACATATTACTTTGGTATAACTTACATGTGAGATTTGTATAAGTAGTATAATACTAAATAGAACTGTATATAATAGTTGTTTCCATAATTCTCTATCAACATTACATTAAACTATGTATTTTTATTTCTAAGAAAATCAACTACCTAAGATATTTAAAATTCCATGCTAATTATTTTCTCACTTTTTTTTTTTCCAGGGGAGAACATGAACGCAGTTCCCCACTACCACAAATTTTGCAGTCAAGTCTCCCACATTTGGGGAAATCCCAGGGATCAGCACATCCGAGTGCAACGGATAAGCCTTGATCTGGGAAAACCACCTTCGTGATCATGAAATCTCTCCTGCCAGGTAAGTATGTTTTTAAATTTCTTTACATGTTTTTCTCCTTATGAGATTTTTAATAACTAGACAATACTCTTTCTGTTGTAAATGTGTCACAAGGGAACAATATCATTTATTGGTTGTGTTTCTAAAACATAGGTACTTTATACCAATTGTCTATTAAAAATGAGATTATGTCCTTCCTTCCTAACATATCTATTCATTGACTCTCAAACCCCAACCCTAGGATTTATACGACCATCTGACTGAATAATAGTACTCCACATATACAATCAGAACTCCCAACTGTACATAGATTAGTGTATCCTATTCTTATTTCTTCTTTGTAAGGCAAAAGTAATAATGTAAAAATGTAAGTAGTCAACAATAGCTGATTTTAAGAATGGTTTACTTTAGTATATAGCAGAACCAGCTTTATTAACTGAGTTTAATAATGAATAAAAAATGATTTTTTACTGTAATGTCAAGTTTAACCTCATGGCTTGACGCCTCTTAATACTTTCTCTTGTAAGTGTGAACAAATGAATAAAAAAGGTTTAGCAAAAGTCAACTGTTTTATGAAATTCAAGTCATTATGCAGTCTTTTTAGAAAATCATCTTTGCCTGCATTCCTTTCTAATGGGAAAGTTCAAGAGAGCTGATGAATTTTATTTCTCCCTTTACATGAGCTCACTAAAGAAAAATTTTGTAATCTCCCTGGGCTCTTCATCAAAACAATCTAGGGATTTCTGTCTCTTTAATCCCATTTGATATTGTGAAGAAATGTCATTTGAAGAATATTTTAAACAAAGAAAAATCAAGTATCAACACTAAAAAACTATAGTCCATGACTTAGAATACAAATGATGTAATTAGGAAGAGAAAACTATTCTATGCAATGCACCCCAAACCTAAAACCATGCTGTTCTGCCACCTATGAAGATTCTGCTACTCCTAAGGTTTTAAAGCTTGTGTGATTTCACTCTGTGCACAACAGGGGAGCCATCTGCTCTAGAACATGCCATGTGAGGGAAGCAGCTTGTTGCAAAAGTGGGTGAAAATGCCCTGAAATAATTCTGAACAAGATAAAAATGTGACATAGGACCATTTCTTCAACTCAAAAAGCAGGGGAGTCAGCTTTGGCACTACCTATACTCACAAATAGAAAGTCTAGCCCCTTCAAAATATTTTAAAAAGGGAAACAATCTAAAAGTCACAAGCATCACATCCACTGTGACCATCTGATTCAAAGGTTAAATAATTAACTATGATAAGCATTTGGGGAAATCAGTTACACATAACACCCATTTCATTTCCTCTCTTTAAAGGTAAGACTTCACTTTTAATTCACTGCAGTAAGTATTATTATTTTCCTTTTGTTTTACCCATTCTAAAAAAAAGAAAAGAAAAGTAGTATGTTAAAACAATGAATAGCTACCAAGAAATCTGATTAATGACTATAGGTGAACATAACAATGGGGTTAAAACCTGAAAAAAAATTATGAAATAGGGCAATTGTTATAAGATGAAGGTTCCAGTTAATATTAAAAGATATAAACTTCCTAAGATCAACTCAAAGAAAAAGAAAAACACTGGGTCATCAGAAGTTCTTAATCTCTAAATGGAAATAATTTAGAAGCACAGCTTGAGAGGTAGCATTCAATAAAAATGTTAAAATGGTTACCTGCAGATTTGTCATTGGCAAAAAGAATAGTGTCATTGCTTTCTATTGTCATGAAGGTCTTCAGGCACTCAGATTATTTTTATTTTATACCTTTTAAACATACCTAAACCTGTTACCAAGTAAGTCCTAACACTTTCTTTTCTCCCTAAAAGCAATTTATTGTCCAAAATGTAAAGTAATTAGAAATAAAAAAGGTGGTTACTTTTATGAATGACGTAACATTGACAACTTCACAAATGTGATAATAGAATATAAAATGAGGATGATATTCAATAAATAATTATGTATTTAAATAATAAATTGGTACATTTCAGGACATGGATTTGTAAATTGCCACAAACATCAACATTGAACACACTTCTCCATAAAGTAACATAATTATAAAAAAAGTCATGAGAACTACAAAAAACAGAAACAATGATAAGATATTGATAAAAGCATGCAATAGTCAATTTATAAATATGTAGTAAATATGTATTTACTTAACCAGTATCAAAGTTCCTACATAAACTTTAATAATTAATTTACTAACTTAGAGTATCTTATAAGAATATGAAACCAGATAATTTTTAAAGTTATAAATTATCCATTCAGTTATTATTTATGCTGAACATGCATGAAAATCAATACATCAGTTAGTCTCACTGAGAAGGACCAGGGGATTAAATCAAGCAAGCAAATGCAGTTCCACCGTTTATAGAAAATAAAAGATAATTCTTAATTATTGAATCATAAAATATTTTGATTTGGCAATCAATTTTTGTATTCTTTTTCAGTATATTTTGTTTCCATCTATCAGTTAGCCTTTCAGAGATTTGAAACATGGTAAGCAAAAGGAAACTAAAACCTATGTCTTTTCTATTATTTGATAATAAATTTTAAAATAATTTCAAGGTAAAGAATTTAGGGCAAAAATTTAAAGTAATAAATTAGTTAAATTTGACTTGGAAATGTTTTCATCATTTATTCACATATCTGTTTCTCTTTTTAGTAAAATCACAACTAATGCAATCAGCTCTGTCTTAAGGATTGACAGAATTAATTACTGTCATTAAAGTTAATCAAGAAAATTCTTCTGCCTGAAGATATCCCTTCCACTCATGAATTTCCTACCATTCAACTCAGTCTTATAGAATTAAAGTTTAGATTTAGTATAATATCCTTGATAGCTTATTGTGATTTTTTCTAGTAGAGAGCCAGTACATGGATCCTGGACAGGAAGCAGGTACTGGCTGATAGGTATTGCTCTCTCTGCATATTAATGATCCTTATTTATGTTCTTGTTAATCAGTGTATCAGCATAATCTGCAATTTTGTTATAAATGCAGAACTTCTGATTCCACCCTAATCCCATCAAGTCACAACCTGCCTTTGGGCAAGACTGCCAGGTGATTTGTGTTCACATTCAAGTTTGAGACTCCAAGTCCCTATTAACTCTTCATTTCACCTCTGTCTGTTTTACCAAGTTGTCTGCCTGCCTCTTGTCATTTATTCTTTAATTTCTTGCTAAAACAACTTCTTATAAAAAGTTGCATTAGACAATATTACTTCCCTGCTAAAGACTTCTTATCTCATTTAGATCAAATAAAGCTCTGTACCCAGCCTCCTAGCCTACCTGTACGGTCTGATTCTGCTTGTTCCTCACCTCAATACTGCCACTCTCCTTGGCAACTGAGTTCCGGGCACACTGGGCTTCGTTTTTCTCCAGCAAAATTCAAATTTTTACCAGCTACTTGTTTTCTCTGTCTGATATGCTTTCTCCTCTAGACCTAGCATGACTGTCTTCTTCCTGTTATTTCGGTCTCAGTTTAAATTCTACCTCCTCAAAGAGGCTTTTTCTGACCATCCAAAGGAAGGCAGTCACCGATGTATTACATAGCCTGTTTTAATTTTCGGCTCACACCTTGCTTCCATCAGGTAGTTATCTTTTTATTTGCTTGTAGTCCATTTCTCTCCACATTAATATAAACTCAATGATGCAAGGTCTACTTAATATTGTTCAATTTTTCATAGTCAAGAATTGGAAGAAAGTCTGGCGTGTAGGTCCACAACAAATGTTTGCTGAAGAAATAAACAAATAAGGAAGGGAAGGAAAGGAAGGAAGGAAGAAGGAGAAAAAGTAAAAGGAAAGAACAATGGGATGGAAATAAAGAAAAAGAAAGGAAGGAAAGTAGGAAGGAAGGAAGGAAGGAAGGAAAGAAAAAAGGAAGGGAGGGAAGAAGGAAGGAGGGAAAAAAGGAAGGGAGGGAAGAGGGAGGAAGGGAGGGGGGAAGGAAGGGGGGGAAGAAAAGGGAAGAAGGAAGATAGGTAGGTCTTAAAGAAAATAACTCTTGTCCTGGTCACTACCTGAAAGACCAACTACATGTAGATAGTCAAATGGAGCGTTTTTGGAATTCAAAGCAATATGTCATCACTGGTCCTGGGAGAAATATGTATGTGGCAGAGCTCCCCTTTATTGGGATTAGAAGAGTGCCAGTCTCTAATTTTCTGGGTGGTAGCATGGGCCACTTTTATGCTTATTTTAACATTGACACTATGGTAAATAGATAACCATAATGATGTGCCTGTCAACTCAAACATCAAAAGAAAATATATGATAATAAATATATTAACATTCAGTATCATGGAATAGATTCATAGACACTTAGGATTAGGTTGTACAGTGACAACTGTATTATTGCGACACTCCTTGATACTTAAATGCTTTCTAAATACCCAATTTTAGAAAATATCAAGCTATGCTTTAATATTTTATTAGTGGTTGAGGAATTGACCATATTCAAACCAAACTCAATGGGGGAAGAGTCTATTTCACAGTAAACTATTTGTATCTTCAGTGGTTCACACTTCTACAACTATGAACAGGTTTGATTTCTCTTTCACATAGCAACATATCATACGTTTGAAGAGAGCTATAACTCATCCTTACTTTCATATCATACTCATTCTGTAGCAATTTTTCTCTTAGAATTGACCAATAAATTATCTCTGTAATTTTATCTCTATTACTTTTCTTTTTAAAATAGAGATCATATCTTATACTTCTTTTGAATTAATCACATGCTTAGTACAAATATACTATGTTCAACAAAAACCTGACACTTGATAGACAGAAATCAGTATCCATTAAATAACCATGCATAAATTAACTTCTACGTGGTGAGATTTCTTATGAAGATTTTAAAAACAAAGATGCTTCAGATTTAAAAAATAATACTCTATGAAAGTATTAATAGAATTAATAGAATTTTTCAACACAGTATTAATTGCTTAGAAACTATTAAAAATATTAAAATATATTTTACATGTAGCCAAATAGCCTATTAGTGAAAGGCACAGAGTAGATACTGCCAAGCTGTTATTTCACACAGTAGTTTTTTTTCATATCACAGTCCAGTTTTTTGAACAAAGTTATATATATTATAAAATGTCACTTCTGAAGTACACTGGATATATAATATAGACATGTATCTGATCATCTGCTGTCTTCCCTTTTTTGTTGAGCAATATAAATGTTTAGATTCACTTGCTCAAAAAATATTGCTTATGCTTGGTTTAAAAATCACTGACCTAAAATGAATGGTTTTATGCAAAATTAACTATTCTTACCTGAAAGTAATAAAAAGTTATATTTAAAAACTGATTGAAATAGGTTTGCTTTTATGCTGCCATTACTGGTGGGAGCTCTACATCATATTCAATTTCAGTTAAACATAATTTCATGTTACGTCACAAATTAAACTATTGATATTACTACTAGCTATTAAGCAGCATGGAAGAACTGACTATACTCTGTCAAAATAAACAGTAACAATGGCTATAAGGATCATAGATAAGATGTACTGAACTCCACAGATGTTATGATCATCTAAGTTGTTTCTACTACAAAGAATAATTCTTAGAAGTTTATAATTATATATGTATATATACTTTTTCAAAAGAATATGTCCACATTTTGTGCTTGAAAACAGACTACCAAGACTGCTCATTAACAGCTCACAGAACTTGTCCACACATTAAAAATAAATAAATAAATAAATAGAAATGTTATTCTACGTCAACACAAAAGATGAACAATGCTAAAATAAAGTATGGGTTTTAAAACACACATTGATGATTATTTCTGAGATGGTATGACTATAAACTTCTTGAGGAAGAAAACTCAATTGTGCTTATTATATGCATTACTTTAGTCATAATTTAACCTAATACAAGGCTTTGCATACATTTGTTCCTATAAATTTTGAATAAATAAAAGAATAAATGAATAATAGTCCAGCAATATGAAGACCAAGTTTTTATTAGGCTCTGCCAGACCATAATATTCTTTATAACATAATGGCATCACATTAGATAATCTGAAAGACTGCATCTAATTGTAAGATATATACATTTAGTAATATAGGGCACTTACAATTTTTAAATCATATTATTAGTATCTGCTATTTTAAGAAAGCTTTCAGTTGAAATATTGATATCTTAGGGCTATATTAAACTAATAGATTTAAGAATTGAGAAAGGTATTTTATGTTAATATTAATAATTTCAGAAGAGATCTTTTATAACATAACAAACTATTCTGATAAAACTTTAAATATCACTGGATATTATGTTATATAACTTTAAACATATGGATAATTTATAAACTGAAAACAGTTTATTTGAGGTTTATTTATATGAATATACATCTTTCTTTAGGCGTAGTTGTACACTTCCTTTATTTATTTCAATAAGAACTCATCATATTTCTATTCAGCACTACTATTAACTCAAAGCATTTTGTGTGCTTCTTCGTGATAGTACTTTATTCACTTTTCAAGAATTAGTTTAAATATCCTCTGTGCAGCCTTCCCTCACTTTTACATTTAGAAGTAATCGGTCATTCCAATTTACTTCAATAATAGTTGAAAGATATTGCTGCAACAGTGTTTCTCATAATACATTTGTAATTATTCTTTTTTGAAAGTTATATAGACTACTGGATAGTATAGCCTGCATTGTTCATTTTTATACTCTTAACTACCACGTACGATGTCATGCTCACAGCAAGTTAAATCATGTTTGGTAAGTAATAATAAAAATAAGAACAATTAGTATTTATTGAACACAAGTCAGCCTCTGTGTTACATTTTTTCACACAACCATCAATGAGATTCGTATTCTTAGTTACTATGGACTTGCAGCTGTGAGAGTTAAAGGTTTTGCTCAAAAAATGCATAGCTAACAAGAGGCAGAGTGTAGTCTCAGCCTGGTCTCTGACCTCAAAAGTACCCAGAGATGGTGGGTATTCTGGTTTTATCATTCAGTTGGAAAAAACTATGTAAATTTTTGGCACTTCCACACAATTACATGTTTAATCCTCTTGATAATCCTAATGTCATATGTGCTATGATACTATTTTGCAGATATGGACATTGACCTCTAATAATTTGTGTGACCACACAGGATCTTACTCATAGAAGGTGAAAAAGTGGACTAAAATTGAGTCAATAAAAATTGAATTCTCATTCTGAGGACTATTGGCTTGGTGTTAATACATAGTTGAAAGGAGATCTAAATCAATATTCTTTATTAGTATTTTAATTCATTTTCTTGCTTCTTTTATTTCAATGTCAAAAAAACTCTAAATGGTGAAAATTAAAAATAGTATTCTTGCTCTGGTTGGTGTGGCTCAGTGGATTGAGCACTGGCCTGAGAACCAAAGGATCACTGGTTCGATTCCCAGTTGGGGCACATGCCTGGTTTGCAGGCCAGGTCCCCAGTTGGGGATGTGTGAGGCAACCACACATTGATGTTTCTCTCCCTTTCTTTCTCCCTCCCTTCCACTCTTTCTAAAAGATAAATTTAAAAAGTATTTTTTTAAAATGGTATTCTTTTGTTTAGGACAAGTAGAAAGCAAAAAAAAAAAATTTAAGAAGGTAACTTTTACTGAATTAGTGCTGTTTTAACTATAGTACAATTAAAAAATTAGTTGAAGTACCATAGAGAGAACTGAAAATATTTTTAATAACTATTCTAAGTTTTTTCAGGTTAATAATTCAGCAGCTGTTATTTATAATAAAATAATCATAGAGATTAAGTTTTAATATAACAAATTACTACATATATTCTGAGTGCACACTCACATACAAGTACAAATACTATGTGCAATTTCAGCATCCGGGTTTTTTGTGTGTTCATAGTGATGTTGATGGAAACTATAAGCACTTTGCCTCAGGTTATTAATAATAAATTATAAATTAGTAATGATTAAAAATGTCATAAAATGAAAGTTAAACTGCAGTGTGAATAGCAAAAAGTGATGAAAAATACTGAATTATCACAGAAAGCATAAAAGTACGGGCTTGTAGACATCAAAGGAACCAATGCTACTCTACTCTCTTGTCACATAGAGTAATTAATTTCAGTAAAATAACACCCATTTTATTATACTGATGGCTATTCATGTGAAATTTATTAACTATAGATTTCCTGTGTTTAATTATAAATTTCCTTTGACTTCATAAATGTATAAGAACTATAGGCAAAACATTTATATCTAGTTTGAAGTGCTAATATAATAAAATTAATATATTATTATAGGTTAATGAAAATATTGTCGCCTTTAACAGTGATAAATAACACTGGTCTTTTTATAACTATGAAAAATTAAGTAGTTATCTTTAATTCTGAAATATGTAGATATTTGATTATACTTAAGTATAATTTTACATCTTTTAAGTAATTGAGGTGAATGCTGTCTAAACAAAATTATAAATAGTTATTCATTAGTTCAGCAAATATTATCTAAATATGTCTATGTGTCAGAAGTTGAAGTCTAGGCACTGGGAATGCACCATGACCAAGACCCATCTATTCCTTCCTTACTTTAAAGAACCGAAAATTTACAGGACAAGTCTAGGTCTGCTAACAACAAAAGAAATGAAAGTCCAGAATACAACAGTGAATAATACCAGGAAAACCTAAACTTCATGGAAGTGAAAATCTAAGCTAAAACTTGGAAAAGAAAGTAGAATGCCTGGTTACAGGAGAGAAGGAACAGATTATGGAAATAGCTTCAGGGAGAAAAGAAGATAATATGTTTGACAAACTAAAAAAAAAAATTCTGTTTCACAAAAAAAAGACACACACACACACACACACACACACAGAGAAAAAGAGAGTGAGAGAGAGAGGTTGACAGTCACATGAGACACATTTGGAGATATGGACAAAAGCCAGATCATAAAGTTTCCTGTGGATTATCACCAAGTCTTGATTTTGTTCCTAAAATCATTGAGAAACCACTGGAAGCTTTAAAGCCATGGCGTGATGTGATTAAACTTTCATTTCTAAAAGGTAATTCTGACTACATTGTAGAGAACATAATAGAAGAAAAATTATTTTTATCTAAAATATCTAGAATAATTAAGCAATTAGTTTTATATTATGTTTACTGATTATTTAAAATGTTAATTAAGTGACTCACTGCCCACATAACCTATAACTTCTTCAGTACTGTGATCAGTGATCAGCCATGAGCTTCAGAAAACCTTTGTATCACCAAGATGGGTTTCTCTATGACCTCCATTCTATCTCAGTATCTTAAAGGAAGAGGTCATATATTATTTATCTTTATTTCCCATAGATAAGAGCACGGTACTCAGTAGGAATTTCAGGCAAGTTGGTTAAGCTGACATCATTTTTAGTAAGAATACTGCGTTGATGTCAGCCAACTACAATTTAGAAATTTGGCGCTAATGTATAGTGAGCACTGAATTTTTTTTAGTACTTATTGCATGCTCTGTATAAACCATGACTAACCAGACTACATAAATCATAACCATTTTAGAGAATATAGGATAATGAGTTGGAAACAGAGTTGAAGAAGAAATTTTATATTTAAATATGTTCAATTAATTAATGTTTCCATTGATGCATATATTGATATACATGAAATCCATTTATTTTTGACACTACATTGATTTTTTTCCTTAACCGCTAAGTGAAACTTGCTACCAAGAAACAGAAAAATATGTTTGCTACCCTCTCTAATTTTCTGAAAGGTAGGTAGGCTAATATTAATTGACTAGAAAATTACCAATATATAAGTTGGCTTTCTGGTATTTTTTTGTCTAAAATTTAAACTAGGAAGTTCAGTAATATTTAAATTTGGAGCTATAACCTCAATAAAGAGCTGTTACCTTATTAAAATGAAAATCTGTTCTCCATACAATCACATGGGTCAGGCAATAAATAATTTAGAAATAGAAGAGCGAGCTATGAAAAACCATCACCAGGCATAATGTTTCCATTTTTACCAATCAAATTATTTATTTTCTTAATCATTAATTAGCCTTTATTTGTGTAACATAAATATCTCATGCAAATACTGAAAATTACTACATGGGATAAATCATCAATATGCAAATATGTAAACTTATTAATAAAAACTGGCTATTTTATTTTCATATGATCTCAACTCCATAACTGTATGTAATAAGCAAAAGGTATTTAGTACTTTTTTTCCCTACTCTTTTCATGCATTCTTTTCTCTCTGCTTTCACCCCCACCCCCTTTAAATTTCCATAGCATTGTGATTTGTTGTTTAATTTCTGTGCCTTCATATTAATCAAGTTTCAGCAATACTATCTATATTTTTTACCTACTACTTTGAACTCTTTCTTTACCATCCTATACCTTGTCTGTCTTTCAGCTCATTCTCTAATTAGAACCATTACCAAAATATAGCTTTGGCTGTAACTAAATGGGCACAAGTAAAATAACATCCAATACCTCTATGAGTAACAACTGCAAGCTCTTTAGTTCTTTCTATCTGTTCAGCATTTCTTGGTCTTCTCCTTGTACTCTCTGTATCTGCTTGATGAGGAGGGAGCCCGTCCTTGGACGTGTCGGGGTCCAGACCTGCATTTCTGAGATTCGTAACTTGCACTCGCTGTTCCTCGGAAAGTCTACGGATGGTGACAGCTGTAACACTGGATACAGTAACATCTGCAGATGTGCTAGCAACAGCAATAGCACCAGTGGTAGTCCTGTTATGCTCCTCTAACTCACCAGTGGAGGTAGTGTGAGTCAATGTAGAAGAACCTGTGGGACACAGTAGCACTAGATGCTAACTTTTTCTTTTAAATTGTGTTTATTTTTTTCTGATAAGTTTAATAAATTATATTCCCTTCTATTACCTTAAGGATTATCAACATTAAGAGGCATAACACAAACACACCACTAAAATGTGAAGCAACGAGATCTGATGGTTGGTTTGTATCAATCAACCTATGAATAGATATTTCACACAAGTACACCACGCTTTAACTATAATACAGTAGGCGGGAAAAGGTGAAATAGTAAACCATTTATGTGGCCTTGAATCAATCTTCTTTGCTATTTATTTACAGATGAATTTTAGCAACAAATGCCAAGCAAGTGACAAGTTTTGATTAAGTGAGTAACTATGTAACCACACTTTTCTCAAAAGAATGCTTTGAATAGTCTGTGCCATCTCTCTTCATAATTTCTGGGAAAAATACCAAAATAATCTATTTTAAGACAAGCAAATGAAGAAAGGAGAATTTAAAAATCAAAGCCAAAATGAGAAGAAATGATTTAACAAAATAAAAATCTGAAATAACTGCTCTATGTAAATATTAATCATATTTTCCAGAAAGCAGCCATGATGATAATTAAATATTCAATGTCATGAGCTATATATGCTTTAGAATTTAGTGAGATGTTTTTGGAATTTGGGTAGTATTTTTCTCTTTTAAAGTAAAATTTGAGGTTAACCAATTTTCAACTAATATCAAACAAATCATTTTATTTAGAAATGACTGAAAATTAACTATATCACCTTAGAATATTTAATACGAAGCTTGTTTTAAAAATGGTTCATAATTTATAAATATGTCATAAGCATTTTGCACTATATCTCTCTCTTAATTTTTAACTTTATTGTTAAAGATTTACTATAATTTAAAATACATTTTAAGAATGCAAAATTAGTTTGCATTTTTCTGTTTACTTAAACTTTTTAAAGATTGTTCTTGATAGTAAATAATTCTTATACAATGAAAAAGTATCCTTAGAAGTATAAAACTTAATGAAGACACATTTCAAAGAATCTTGTCAGCTAAAATGCTTTACAAAAAATTATGAAATTTTGGCGTTATAGCTACTAATTACAAATGACCAGCCCTGTTAGAAATCTTCTGAATATCTTTTAACTCCAATGAGTGGCATATGCCTGCATGTACACGTCTTCTCAATAAACCTTTAAAACTGCTGTCCAAAATATAATTAGAATTTTAGACAGGAATACACAGATAATGCTGGTCTCTGTTTTAAATTAAAAAAGAAAAAAGTCAAACATGCAAGTTATTTTGTGAAGATTAGGATCTACTCAATTCATGTTATTTATGCAAATTGGCCAGTATTTCTTACTAAACAAACATTTGATGAAAGTTTTCTTTAACCACATGTTTAAGCAATCACTATGTTTACACTACTAATATTCAATAATGGACATCAAGGCAATCAGGCTTTTGGGAGGCCCATGTACTTACTCATTACTATAAAAACAATTCAGTGATCCATATAGTTATACTGGGGAATTTAACTACACCTTCCATTTTTGAAAGTAAGTATGAAATTAGAATGAAAAATTAGTACTTTAAAACGTTTTATAACTTTAGCCTAATTTCCAAGCTTTAGGTTTAGTTTAAAAAGGGAAGCCATTTAACTGTAAACATGTTGCCATATATAATCTAAAAGTTAAAAAAAAAAAAAAAAAAGAAATGTGTACCCTGTCTCAAATCTTAGTGTTCCTACCTTTAACAAAGTAAAGTGAATAGCTATTATATCCTATCATTGAGGTCATTACAACTACATACAAATGACCTTTTGTATTTAGGTCAATGAATCTGGGACAATCTTGAAATGTGTTTAGACTGCTTCTATAACTAGTATTTAAGACCTACAGACCAATTCCAAACCCATTTTCTTGAAGACACCAGGGGATTAATACAGTTCCTGAACAAATTTGAGAGTTAAAAGTGATCTTTGGTAGCATTTAGACCTAGGATTTGCTAGCAATCCCAATCTTAAAATCTTCAGCAACAGAGTTCTACTTCTGATTAATAGTGGTGGTGGCTAAGTACCATTTTCTTCACCTGAGTACATAACACGGTGTACTGTTGAAATAAATCATTGAAAACCCCTTTTTTAAATAACTATAATCTATCCAGATATATACTATAATTCAACCAGATATTTTACTAACCAGTTATTATGTTTTACTTATATTTTGTGTTCACAATCTTTCTTCCCCATAGTAGAAGGTAATCTTCCTGAAGGCTGAGATCTTTGTATATTTTAATCACTGCTGAATTGTTAACATCTAGTATGCTGCCTGTTATATAGCAGGTGTTTAAGAAATATTCCTCAAGAGAAATAATAACTTATTGAGTTGATTTAATAATAATGCTACAATAATATTAATAGCAATATAAGAGATAAATTTCACAAAGAAAATATGATTATAATTTTAACATGGCCAAGTAATATTTCAAACTATTTAATGAATCAAGGGTAATTGCAAAGGAAGGATAAATTAATAATTGTGTTTTTAACTTTCAAAAACATCACTTTGAGAAAGTGTGGAATCTGTAGATAAGTAATAAGAGTAACTTTAAGATATTTATCATCATTCCCAAAGCATTAAAGCTTACAGTGTTAGTGTAAAGCAGGTTTACTTAGAATGTTCAAATTTCAATAGAATAAAAAGTAGTCATATTTTATAAGGTCATGAAATAGAAGTTCATCTAATTTTGTTTAGCTATATTTGATATGCATAGTGGAACTACAGAAAATAACACTGATTTCCTTTGTAAAAACCATCCTCTATCATACAGTCATATTATACATAATATAATCATTTAATTTAAAATGTAGACCAATTTAGAATACTGATTTTGGTACCACTTTAAATTGGTAGTGTGTGAAAACGATTTTTAAATTGTCAAAATGCACCATTAAACAACTGAAAAACACTCAACATTTTTGCATACATAATTGTTTTATAAGGTAATTATTATTGTTGTAAAAAGCCCTAGAATTCAGTATAGCAACAATCCAATGGTAAATATGTAATACAGCTAATCCAAAATTTAAAAATATATTTTACTTTCCTTAAAAATGTTTAGGCAGGCTACACAATTATGTAAACATCTTCAATAGCACAGTGTTGAATGCTTATATGATACAAAAATAAGGAAAATAGTGTGAATTCAAAAAATTCATTCTTCATTTGAAATAAAATCATGCATACAAGATGTAGTCCATCACAATTAGATTATTCTTTCATTAAGTTGCTTGAGATATAGAAAATTAGATGTGTACAATATAAATACATATCTAATATGTTTAGTAATATCCCTTAACAACACATTTCTTAATACAACAAAAAATAAATGAAATGGTTTACATATATAAGCATGCTTCTAGAAATCATAACTATGTATCATCTTTGGAATTATGATAATAGAAAGGACAAATGTAACACAAGTAAACTGGCAAATTTGTTGAATAGTAATATTTATGATATTAAATTTAGATTCTGTTACGAATGAAAATTATGTCTTTGAAGGCTTTTTATTTCAGTAATATATCTGCGAGAGACTCAGAATAATTCATAAAAAGCCATTTATAAAATCACCATTCAGAAAGTATATAAATACTCATATCATAATTGATTTTGAATTTATTGATTAATTTTTAGTATTGTATATATATTTAAAATATGCTACTTTGTTTTGTAATTATTATCTAACTCATCACAGAAGTAAAAAATAGAATATTTTGCCAGGGATATGAGTGGATGTCTCAATACATACACATAACTGTATAAGTACAGTGAAAGATAATTGCACACTCCAAGAAGCAGTTCTTTGATATATGTTTGGCATGTTATTTATATAAAATAATATATTCTGTTCCATTAATTTTGGTATTTCAAATAAATCATATGAATGAAATTTTAACAAAATAATTCTCAGCGAATAATTTTATGGTATTTTGATATTTAAGAAAAAATGTAAAACATTAAAAATGAAAACATGCAGAAGAAAAAATATGCCAAATTATCAAAATGAAATCTAAACACAACTAATACAACAATTTTATTTGAGCCACAATTTAAATATTCCATAACATTTAGCATATGTAATTTAATGTGTATGTTGTATCTCTTATTTTATTTAATATCACATGCAACTTCTAGAAATATGTCAATGAGAAGGGTCTCTTGAAAATTAATTGAAATATGAGGAGGTAAGTTGAAATAAAGCCACTGTTTTGTTACATTACGATTTTCAGAAAGCAAATTGTAGTTGGCAAAATAAGTTTTTGCATTTTCAATATTACTAACTGCAGTATCCCAAAACCTTTATAGCTTAGTATTTTATTGCATAAATTAGTAAAGTGTATGCAGTATGAATATTCAACTTAGGAAGAGATGAGTAAACTGAAATGGGAAGTAGCCCTTAACGTGTAAAACATAACTGGCCTACAGAACATAACATAACTTTTGATAAATTGTTGCCTAATAGAAAATTCTCTAAATAGGGGATTGTAAGTAAACAAATCCTTAAAAACTTATTTGCCATTTAGTTTTAAAGAGTAGGTCTGTATTGATATTGTAAATTTTTAATAATTTTAAGGTAAAATGATGAACCGATGCTGAAAATACCTATGATTATAATCTTATAATATCTAATTACATGTATAAGCTATTCTTGATTATAAGACAGAAGCATCTCTAAGAAAGAAGACATAGTCTGATTTAACTATGACAGGGCAATGCAAAAATGCTGTCACCTGCCTACAGATTTCTGAGATGTTAAGCCGTGAAAGAAAAGTTGATCTTCATAGAGTAAAAAAAACAAAAATCAGTAAAATAAGAAAAATTTTTCTGTGAACACAAATTAATTAAATAAGTCAGGTATGTACTAATTTAAATATATAACTGATAGATTAAATATAAATTATCTTTCTGAAATGATTGAGGTATCAATATATATTTTGTTTCCATTTCTTACATTTTTCAATTTAATTTCCTAAGTATTAAATAAGAAACCAACATTAAATTTTGCAAATAGATATTATTATCAACTACAAGTGATCTTACTGACTTAATATAAAAAGTGAATAAATAAGCATTTGCAATCTAAGTTGAAACCAATGAGAGCAAGATTTACTGATGTATTTACTAAATCCACACCTACTGTGAATAAATAAATGATTATAGACAACACTCAACACAGAATGGGCTAAACAGCGTTTATTCAATAAATGGTGCTTGGAAAATTGGACAGATACATGCAGAAAAATGATAGTAGACCTCCTTACACCACACATGAGAATAAATTCAAAATGGATTGAAGACTTAAACTGAGACCCGAAACAATAAAAATCCTAGAAGAAAACATAG
Source organism: Furipterus horrens (assembly GCF_987537825.1). Taxonomy (NCBI): domain Eukaryota; kingdom Metazoa; phylum Chordata; class Mammalia; order Chiroptera; family Furipteridae; genus Furipterus; species Furipterus horrens. The sequence goes on along the minus strand of NW_028327177.1, from coordinate 18,000,512 downwards.
GCAGTAAAATCTCAGACATTGCTTGTGGTAGCAATATTTTACATCTCCTTAGGGAAGGGAAGCGAAAGAAAAAATAAACAAATAGGACTACATCAAACTAAAAATATTTTTCACAGCAAAGGAAAACATAACCAAAATAGAAAGACAATGCACAGAATGGGAGAATATATCTGCTGATACATCTCCTAAGGGGTTAATAACCAAAACTTATAAGGAATTTATAAAACTCAGCACCAAAATGCCAAACAATGCAATTAAAAAAAAAAATGGGCAAAGTACCTGAATGGACACTTCTCCAAAGGGGACATACAGATGGATGACAGACATATGAAAAGATGCTCATCATCACTCATTATCAGGGAAATGCAAATTAAAACCACAAGGAGATATCACCTGACACCTGTCAGAATGGCCATCATCAATAAATCAACAAACAACAAGTGCTGGCAAGGATACGGAGAAAAGGGAACCCTAGTGCACTGTTGGTGGGAATGCAGACTGGTGCAGCCACTGTGGAAAACAGTATGGAGTTACATCAAAAAGTTAAAAAATGGATCTGCCCTTTGACCCAGCAATCCTACTTCTGGGAATATATGTGACAGAACACAAAACACTAATTTGAAAGAACATAAGCACCCTTATGTTCATTGCAGTGTTATTTACAATCATCAAGATACAGAAGAAGCCCAAGAGTCCATCAGTAGATTAGCTAAGAAAACTATGGGAGCCCTGGCTGGTGTGGCTCAGTGGATTGAGTGCTGGCCAGCAAATCAAAGGGTCACTGGTTCAATTCCCAGTCAGGGCACATGCCTGAGTTGCCAGCCAAGTCCCCAGTTGAGGGTACACAAAAGGCAACTGCGCATTGATGTTTGTCTCCCTATGCTTATCCCTTGCTTCCCCTCTCTCTAAAAATAAATAAATAAAATCTTAAGAAAAGAAAAAATAACTATGCGGTGTGTACACAATGGAATACTACTCGGCCGTAAAAAAAAATAAAGTTTTACCCTTTGTGTCAGTATCGCTAGACCTGGAGAACATTATGCTAAGTGAAGCATGCCAGTCAGAGAAAGACAAATGCCATATGATTTCACTCACATGTGGGGTCTATTGGACAAATTGAACTAACAAGCAACATAGAGACACACTCACAGATACAGAGCAGGATGAGAGCTCAGGGCAGGAGGGATGGGAGTGGAGGACTGAGCACAAAGGATAAAGGACTCACGGATATGGACGACAGTGTGGTGATTGTGGGGGTGGGGTATGAGGGGACTAAATAGTAATGGAAAAAATAAATAAAAATATACAAACAAAAAAAAGAAAACACTCAACAAAATATGTACTACTATCAAGTTGTTTCCATGTAAGATAAAGTACTTATATTTTGGATTTTGAAATTTTGAGAAACCACAGGCCAAACAACCATAAATACCTTTTATCTAAGTAAAATATTTTTAAAAAATCATATGTGTTAGGAAGTATATGGAGATTACTCTGTTAGTCAACTATGACAAAATGTTATATATACATATCAATAATAGCATATTATATATGATATATGCAGCATATGTGTTATATATGCTATAACATGTTATATGTGTGTGACTGTATAACATGTTATACATTCATACATTTATAATTTTTTGTTATTTAGTTATAAAAATATGAGAGACTAGACATCCCATTTCTTAGAATAACAGCATGCTAGGGGAAAATTATTTTAGGTAGAGGATTGCAAGAGTCTTTAAGATATTCTCTCTCTCAAAGGATCATTTCTTGCTTCACCTAGAAAATTCAAATGAACTTTCAGAATCAAGCTTCAGCATCTTATCACTCTTTTTCATACACTTTGGAAGTCTTGACTACGGGTAGTGGCAGGTACTGGGCATCATTTTTTAATATGCCTGACCACAAACACACACACTACTCACAGGAATAAATATCCACAATAATTGGGTTAGCCGAAAAAATCTGTATTTTTTTTTTCTGTAAAATAAAAGACATATTTTTAATTTTCACCATTAACTTTATATTGATTTGAATATTTTGAGTGTGTTGGCTCTCTCCTGCTTGGTCTAATGATGATTGTTCTGAATTAATGTCTCTATTTGATCACTATCAACTTCAACTGATCTTACCCAACTGTGGAGCATCGTCCAGCAAGAAATCGCCAGCACAAAACTTTTGCAAAACTCCTTTTGACATGTTCAGTTAGTCACGGCACCTTCTGAATACACTGCAGAAACCTTTTTGTTTGTATGTGTGTTTCAGTTGCATTTTCACCTTTCTTGAAATAATAAAGCATAATATGCTGTAAATGTGGCTTGTTTTCTTTCATTTTCAATATCAAAATAACTACACACAAATTCACCAATTTTGATAAGCTGTTTTTTAAAATGCAACCTGATATGACAGCTGCCACAATACAATCTAACAAAATTGTTTCAAATGATATAAAGACAACTAAGTGCTACTAGAGCCATCTTACAGAAAGAAAGAAAAAAAAAAAATCCACAAACAAATTTTTTGGCCAACCCAATACAAACGGAAGTTTGGTGTTTTGTTTCACATTTTGTTTTTTTTTGTTTTCTGTTTTTGTAAATTAACATAATGTTCTTCCATCAAGTCACAATACTGACAGCAGAACTTGAGATCTAGGTTTTGAAGGAAATTCACAGCATCTTTGTCACATTACAGAAGCATAAGAGGAAGGGATAGAAAGCCCCTCCACACCTTTCTAACACCATATCCTAAAGACCTGCATTTTCTGAGCTTCTTCTGGCCACGGTTCTTATCTCTTAGCTAAAGTAGAAGCATTTGTCATTCTAGATTTCCTCTAAACAAATAAAATGTAAGTTAGCACACACTTGATTAATTTTATTTCACACAAAATCTTGTGGAATTGCTGCCAGTTCTCACAAAATATTTAAAGGTATTATTAGAAAAGGGGATATTATATGTCTTCTATTCTAAAGTATCATATCAGGAATTCCTTTACTTTCAGACCTTGCTATCTCTGATAATCTTCGTTGATAATGTTTTGAAAATAAAGGCCATGTCTTGCACATGTATAGTCCTCACTTCCCCCTGAATGTTTAATAAATATATAAGAGAATAATGAATGTGGCTAAATGTATTTCTCTCTTATTTCTCAAAAAATACATTTTATTTTATGTTGAATTAATGTTTATTTAGTGTTAAATGCATTATTAAGGATATAATAATAAGAAAATGTCCAGATGTATTTAAACAATACAAGATCACATAATTATAATATCATTGAAATTTATATTGCATGTGGTCTAATAGAAGGAAACAAAAGAGAGGAAGAAACATTCAAGAACTTCTATGTCACCATTTGTATTATCTCAAAGGAGGGTAGCATTTCCCTTTTCTTCCATTCCCAGCAACCTTTTTCCCCAAAAAATGCTTTATAATGGAAATATTTCACATGGTGACAGAGAGAACAGAAAGAAGTAGGGGAAAAAAACTGGTGGGATTAATCTTTATACTAATCATCATGGAGAGGAAAAGTAAGGGAACGTTTCATCCTAACCTATCTGATTATATTCATGAGTACTATTTACCTCGACTATCTGACTGTATCCATATTTATCCTCTATTTAATTCTATAATACCCTTTTAGTTTGGGGAAGCTTGGAATTTACCATTTTTCACTAGCTGTAAGTGTTTCTCTTTTTCTAATTCCTAAATTATAAAATGTACATAATGCTGGGTTAATATATGTGATATAATTTAAAGGGAACTAAAAAGCTATATATATATATATATATATATATTGGTTTTTCAATTACAGTTGTCCCATTTTCCACCATTTCTCTCCCCCACCCAACCAACCCCCTCTCCCGCAATCATATCCCTCCCCGTTATCCATGTCCATGAGTCATTTATACAGGTTCTTTGACTAAGCCCTTCCCTTACTTATCCCCCTTCTCTCCCTCTCCCCTCCCCCCTATTGACTGCTATTCTGCTCTTTGTTCTATTTAGTTCCTTTGTTTGTGTTGTTCTTTAGTTTCCTGTATTAGGTGATATCATATGGTATTTTTCTTTCTTTGCCTGGCTTATTTCACTAAGCATAATTCTCTCTAGTTCCATCCATGTTGTTGCAAATGGCAGGAGTTCCTTCTTTCTTTCTGCTGCATAGTATTCCATTGTGCAAATGTACCACAGTTTTTTGATCCACTCATCTACAGATGGGCACTTAGGTTGTTTCTAGCACTTGGCTATTGTAAACAGTGCTGCAGTGAACATAGGGGTGCATAAGTTCTTTTGAATTGGTGTTTCAAAATTCTTCAGGTATAATCCTAGTAGTGGAATTGCTGGGTCAAAAGACAGATCCATTTTAAATTTTTTGAGGTATCTCCATACTGTTCTCCATAGTGGCTGCACCAGTCTGCATTCCCACCAACAGTGCAGTAGGGTTCCCTTTTCTCCACATCCTCGCCAGCACTTGTTGTTTGTTGATTTGTCGATGATGGCCCATTCTGACTGGTGTAAAATGGTACCTCATTGTGGTTTTTATTTGCATCTCCCTGATGGCTAATGATGTTGAGCATTTTTTCATGTGCCTATGGACCTTCTGTATGTCATCTTTGGAGAAGTGTTTGTTCAGGTTCTTTGCCCATTTTTTAATTGGGTTGTTTGTTTTCTTGATGTTGAGTCGTATAAGCTCTTTATATATTTTGGAAATCAGTCCCCTGTCTATGATGTCAATGGCAAATATGTTTTCCCATATGGTTGGTTTCCTTTACATCTTGCTGATGTTTTCTTTTGCTGAGCAGAAACTCTTTAGTTTGATGTAATCCCATTTATTTTTTCCTTTATTTATCTTGCTTTAGGAGATGTATCCGTGAAGAAATTGTTACGAGAGATATCTGATATTTTCTTGCCTATGTTTTCCTCTAGGACTTTTATGGTGTCACGGCTTACATTTAAGTCTTTGATCCATCTTGAGTTTATTCTCGTGTGTGGTGAAAGTTGGTGGTCTAGTTTCATTTTTTTGCAGGTCCCTATCCAGTTCTCCCAGCACCATTTGTTAAAGAGGCTCTTCTCACTCCACTTTATGTTCCTTCCTCCTTTATCAAATATTAGTTGACCATAGAGGCCTGGGTTTATTTCTGGATTCCCTATTCTGTTCCACTGATCTATATGTCTGTTCTTATGCCAGTACCAGACTGTTCTGATCACAGTGGCTTTGTAGTATTGTTTGATATCTGGTGTAGTGATTCCTCCTGCTGTGTTCTTCTGTCTCAATATTGCTTTTGCTATTCAGGTTCTTTTTTGGTTCCATATGAATTTATGGAGTATTTGTTCTAGGTCTGTGAAATAGGTCATTGGTATTTTAATAGGGATTGCATTGAATCTGTAAATTGCTTTGGGTAGTATGGACATTTTGATGATGTTGATTCTTCCCATCCAAGAACATGGTATTTGCTTCCATTTATTTGTATCTTCCTTAATTTATTTCTTCAATTTTATGTAATTTTCAGAGTACAGATCTTTTATCTCTTTGGTTAAGTTTACTCCTAGGTACTTTATTTTTCTTGTTGCTATAGTAAATGGTATTTTCTTTTTTGTCTCTGTCTATGATATTTTATTGTTGGTGTACAGAAATGCCTTAGATTTCTGTATATTTATTTTGTACCCTATTTTGCCAAATTCACTTATTATATTGAGTAGTCTTTTAGTGGAGTTTATAGGATTTTCTAGGTATACTATCATGTCATCTGCATATAATGATAGTTTTACTTCTTCTTTCCCAATTTGGATGCCTTTTATTTCTTTTTCTTGTCTGATTGCTGTGGCTAGGACTTCCAACACTATGTTGAATAGGAGTGGAGAGAGTGGACAACCTTGTCTGGTTCCTGATTTCAGGGGGAATGCTTTCAGTTTTTGTCCATTGAGTATGATGTTGGCTTCAGGCTTCTCATATATAGCTTTAATTATGTTAAGGTATGCTCCCTCTATTCCCGTTTTGCTGAGTGTTTTCATCATAAATGGGTGTTGTACTTTATCAAATGCTTTTTATGCATCTATAGATATGATCATGTGATTTTTGTCTTTCATTTTGTTTAGGTGATGTATTATATTTATTGATTTGCAAATATTAAACCATCCTTGCATCCCTGGGATGAAGCCCACTTGATCATGATGTATGATCTTTTTGATGTATTGCTGGATCCTGTTTGCCAGTATTTTATTGAGGATTTTAGCATATATGTTCATCAGTGATATTGGCCTGTAGTTTTCTTTCTTTGTTGTGTCTTAACCTGGTTTTGGGATTAGGATAATACTGGCTTCATAGAGTTTGGGATTTTCCCCTCTTCTTGGATTTTTCATAACAGTTTGAGGAGGATAGGAGTTTGTTCTTCCCTGAATGTTTTGTAGAATTTGCCTGTGAAGCCATCCGGTCCAGGGCTTTTGTGTGCAGGGAGATTTTGGATTACTGTTTCAATTTCCTTCTTTGTTATTGGTCTGTTGAGACTTTCCACTTCTTCTTGATTCAGTTTTGGAAGGTTGTATGTTTCTAGAAATTTGTCCATTTGTTCTAGATTGTCAAATTTCTTGCCATACAGTTGTCTGTAGTAATTTCTAACTATCATTTGTATTTCTGTGGTATCAGTTGTGATTTCTCCTCTTTCATTTCTGATTTTATTTATTTGTGTCTTCTCTCTTTTTTTCTTGATTAGACTGGCTAGAGGCTTGTCGATTTTGTTGATTTTTTCGAAGAACCAGCTCCTAGTTTTGTTGATCTTTTGGATTGTTTCTTTAGTCTCTATGTCATTTAGTTCTGCTCTGATCTTGATGATTTCATTCCTTCTTCTTGCCCTAGGCTTTGTTTGTTGTTGTTCTAGTTCTTGTAGCTTTATGGTTAGGTTTTTTATTTGAGATTATTCTATCCTTTTCAGATAGACCTGTATTGCTATGAACTTCCCTCTCAGGACTGCTTTTGCTGTGTCCCACAGGTTTTGGGCTGTTGTGTGCTCATTATCATTAGTTTTAGAAATTTCTTGATTTCTTCTTTGATGTCATTGTTAAAGCATTCATTATTTAATAGCATGTTATTCAATCTCCATGAGTTCGGGTGTCTTTGATTTTTTTCTCTGAGGTTGATTTCTAGTTTCAAGGCATTGTGGTCTGAAAAGATGCTTGATATGATTTCAATTTTCTTGAATTTGTCGAGGCTTGTTTTGTGTCCTATCATGTGGTCTATCTTTGAAAATGTCCCATGTGCATTTGAAAAGAATGTATATTTTGCTTCTTTGGGGTGAAAAGTTATATATATATATATATATATATATATATATATATATATATATATATATATATATATATATATATATAATCAGTTAGGTCCATGTGGTTTAGTGTGTTGTTCAATGCCTGTATATCCTTGTTGTTTCTTTGCTTAGATGATCTGTCTATTGTTGATAATGGAGTATTGAAGTCCCCTACTATGAGTGTGTTGTTGTTGATATCCTTCTTGTGGTCTTCTAGTATTTGCTTTATGTATTTGGGTGCTCCTATGTTGGGTGCATATATGTTTATCAAAGTCATATCTTCTTGATGGATTGTTCCTTTAAGCATTACGAAATGTCCTTATTTGTCTCTTTTTATTGCCCTTGCCTTGAAATCCATTTTGTCTGATATGAGGACTGCTACCCCGGCTTTTTTTTCCGGTCCGTTTGCTTGGAATATTTTTTTATATCTCTTTACTTTCAGTCTGTGTAAATCTTTTGAGGTGTGTTTCTTGTAGACAGTAAATATGTGGGTCCTGTTTTCTTATCCATTCCGTTACCCTATGTCTTTTAATTGGAGCATTTAATCCATTTACATTTAAGGTTATTATTGACGTATATTTATTCATTTCCCTTTGTGCCTCTGTTTCTCTCTTTTTTTTTTTTTTTTTCTTCTTTTTTCTTAGAACACTCCCTTTAGCATCTCTTGCAATGCTGGTTTGGTGGAGATGTATTCTTTTAGTCTTCCTTTGTCTGAGAAACTCCTTATTTCACCTTCTATTTTGAATGAGAGCCTTGTTGGGGAGAGTATTCTTGGTTGTAGGCCTTTGTTTTTCATTGCTTGAAATATTTTTGACCATTCCCTTCTGGCTTGTAATGTTTCTGTTGAGAAATCAGTTGAGAGCCTTATTGAAGCTCCCTTGTATGTTATTTGCTGTTTTTCTCTTGCTGCTTTTAGGATTCTCTCTTTGTCTTGAAATGTTGCCTTTTTAATTATGATGTGCCTTTGAGTTGGTTTTTGGGGGTTCCTCTTCATTGGAACTCTCTGTGTTTCCTGAACTTGCATAACTTTTTCTCTCATCAGGTTCGGAAAATTTTCTGTCACTATTTCTCCTATCAGTTTTCCAATTCCACGCTCCTTTTCTTCTCCCTCTCTAATTCCGATGTTCCTGATATTATTTCTTATCATGCTATCCTGTAATTCCCTTACATCTTGTTCATATTTTTTCAATCTTTTTTCATTTTGCTGTATTGTCTGGGAGTTTTTCTCTACATTATCTTCTAACTCACTAATCTGATCCTCTGCTTCGTTTAGTCTGCTCTTGACTGATTCTGCTGTGTTTTTCAGTTCAGAGATTGAATTCTTCAATTCTTCCTGGTTCTTGTTAACAGTTTCTATGTCTTTTTTTATGCTGGTGTAGTTCTCTGCACATTCCATTTAATTTTCTTGGAGCTGCTGGTAACTTCCTTGGAGGTTGTCATAGTTGTTTTTAAGGATGTCGAGTATATTGAGCTTCTGTACCACCATTGTTTTGAATTCCATGTCTGACATTTGGGCTATGTCTATTTCATCTCTCTCTTTCTGAGGATTCCTCTTTTCTTTTCATTGAGGGGTTATTTTTGCATCTTATCATGTTGGATTCTTTTTGTTTGTTTTTATTTATTTGTTTTTTTTTGGGGGGGGATGGTCTGCTTTGACTTCCCTCCTTTGTGGTGTGAGATTCTTTATGGTGTGAGATTCTTTATGGTAGATTTGGGGGTTTCAGTGGTGCAGTCTCTTTGATATCCTGAGCCTGATGTTCTTGGGTTACCCTTTATGTCATTTGTTTATGCTGTCTGGTTATATTTCAGATATTCTTTGGTAGGATCTTCCTTCTGGCTAGTTGATTGAGAGTCTCTCTATCCACTTTGTCTTAATTCTTTTGTGGAGATGTCAGTTCAGCCTTGGTGTGTCATCTTCTTTTTCTGCGTCCGCAGCTGGTCTAGTGTGGCGGTTCAGAGGTTCTTGTTTCTTGCAGCACTGATGTGTGCCCATGGTTGCCGGCACAGCGCACTCCCTTGCTGCCCCCTGGAGCCAGCTGAGGAGTCCCTGCGTCCGCGCCCCTGCACTTGCAGCCGGCCCAAGAGCTTGCCCCGCGATTGGCGCCTATTGTCCCCTGGCTGAGGTGTTTTCGCGCTCGCGTGCCCGTGCCCTTAGTCCCTCTGAGCCGAGCTCCAGGAGTTGGTCTCTCACCTCTTAGGGCGGGGCCCCGGACACTTTTGCTCAGTGGAAGTGAGCGTCCGAGTCGCTGCCACCCGCTGTTCCCGTGCCGCAGCCGCCCGCCTTCCCTCACCCATCTGTGCGGGCACGAACAGAGCCTGAGCTAGTGGTCTGCTTTCTGGCCTGGGGCCCGGTGCCCACGGGAGCTGTCTAGGGGTGTCTGTGCATGGTCCTCTGCGTGTTCAGTGGACCCTCCCTGTGCCCGTTGGGGCACTGATCTTATGTCTGTTGGGGAGTGTCCGAGGGACGCCTGGACTCACAGCCCCGCGCACCTGGGCCAGTGAGTGAGAGCACTTCCCTATGTGCGCCCCCGCGACCCAAGGGTAGGGTTGCGGAGTGGATGAGCACGCCTCTGAGCCTGCGCTCCTCAAGAATGGCCTACCACCCCTAAACTTTCCTCCCCTCTCCACCGTCCACTAGGGAAAAATATAAAGGAGAATTATGTTCTCACTTGCCTGGCAGCACGCTGTCTCCTGTCCTTAGGCGCCAATGCCACTTGGTCGAATCCCCTCTCTGCCAGCGGGCAGAGATCCGCTCTCCGCCCGACTCCTCTCCGGGGCAGCCTGTGGTCGCCGAAAAGCCTTTGTGTACTTCCAGCCGCAGCTCGGGCAGCCGCCCCAGTCAGGAATCCCGTCTCGTCCCCTTTTCCTCCGCTATCCTCACTAAACAGGTTGTTCCCAGATGGATTTTTTCTAATCCAGCAGTGCCTTGGCTCAACTCCCGCCAATGTCCAGCTGCTCACTGAGACATTCTGTGAGCCTCCCCTCACTCCTCCGCCATCATCCTCCTCCTAAAAAGCTATTCTTACCCTCACATTTTTCTGTCTGTAGGGGCAGATACTACTAAAAAGACGCTCTATTAGGAATTACCCTCTCAAGTTTGTTCTCTTACGAACAGAAAAATGCCTTTCTGGTTGAGAGAACTACCTACTACGGTAATTGCTTAACTATTTAATTTGAATTAGTTTATTTTTAAAGTAGTAACAGGGACATATTGAGAAATACAGGTTTTGGGGAGAAGTGTGAAGCCTGTAGCAAGATCACCACAGTAAGATCATGGTTGAGGCATTTATCACAAGTTGATATCTGCTCTTATGTGATTGTGGTATGATTAGAAAAACCATGTTTAATATTAACAGGTGGGTTATAAAGGAGGCATGGGCAGATTGGAAAGGGTTGGCATTCTGAAGAAAACGCAGTTATGTTGTTGATTGTGGAAATGTTGCTGAGCAACTGGTGAGCAATGGCATGGATATATTGAAACAGAGATGCCTACTAAGAAACACAAGTCAATGAAGTCTTAGTTTCCTTAGCTTCATACACTCTTTGAAATACTCGTTATTCTATAGCGGCTTATTAATTAGTCACAGGAGTGATTTGCTTAAAAATAATTACCACTCTTGGCTTACAAAAGTAGCATGTTAAAGGGAAAATAAACCTTTCAGAAATGGTAAAAACCTGCAACAACTAAGGATAGAGGTTGGAAGCATAGGAGAGGCCATGATGTACACATCTCGCTTCTGCACTGCAGAAAGTGCAAGGGTCCAGAATCTGGACTTTCACCTTTCCTGAGGATTACTCATGATGGCTTGTCACAGGAAACACTAGACTTCCGCCGCCATGGGAAACTTGTGCTTGAACAATGATGGCTGAGAGCATTTTTCCCCATTGGCTAGGTAGTACAAAGACCCCCTGGATTCTTGTGCAACTCAAGGGAAAAAGTAGGTACCAACGTTTCTTCTACTCTCCCTCCAATGGCCTAGACAGAATTTTCCTCCTGTCAGGTACAATGGGGGCTCCCTAATTTATTTGAATTTAAGGGAATAAAGTGACAGTTCCTGCACATATGAGTCTGTGAATTAAAATTCACAACTGTTTAACTTGCAAACACAGCAAATACGCATACCATACCCCAACAACTGGTATTTTTAAAAAATAATTTACTTTCAGCCTGACATGATTCTACTGTGTTCTATTTCCTCCTTTAACTATTATCATTTTCTCTCATAAAACAGTTCTTAGTAATATAATTTCCCTTATCTTTGAAAATTACCAACTGCTCAATAATAAGATGACTCACATTATCATCCCTGAGGCCTCTTATTATTTTGTTAAAGTGGATCTCCCCCCCCCACCCCCTTTTTGGCATAAATAAAGCCTCTGTAAATTTCTGGTTCTTAACTTTTACCTACAAGGATTTCTTCAATCTTCAAAAAATGCCATGAGAGTACTCTTTTCTTTTCAAACAAAGGAAAATTGTATTACTCATGGAGAGTAGAGGCTTTCCTATGAGGACTTTTGACCCAGGAATCAATTAGTCCTCAGCAACTATTCCCCACTGATTGAGAGGCATAAGAATCCTAGCCTCTAACACTTACTTCACACAAGTTTTATGGTAAACATTTCACATCTAATCTTTAGAACATTTATATGCAGCAGATGTTACTATAATTTATGTAGTCAAAGGTAAAGAACTTGATTAAGGACATCCACTGATGTATTGCCTCAAGGCTTTGTTGCCTTAGGCAATGCATTCATTCACTCATTCATTCTTTCATTCATGTATTTGTTCACAAGAATTTACTGAGTGCCTGCGCTATGCCGGGCATGGACGGTCCAGAAGTGAGTAGTACAGACTGTATGTTTCCTAAAAACTTTAAACTCAAGTGAGAGAGACAAAGAATGTACAGATTAATGTAATAGTTGGTAGTGAAACACAAAGTAGCATTTGAGCTAAAACCTTAATAAAATGAAAGAGTGAGACATAAGAACATAAGAACTGATAGATCTGGTACTTTTATTCAGACTGTCAGATTCCATAACCTGTATTCTTAACCTTGGGGACATCCTGCTTCCTATGCAGTTATAAAGTGGGCATTTCACTCTCTCTATAACTACACTCTACAGTTTCCTGTGCTATGAAGTAATATGTATTTTCATTTAATATATTATATTTTGAGACTAGATTCCACATTTAAAAATAAAAATAGCAATAGTGTCACTAATTTTTTAAAGGCGTGAATATCTTTTTTTTATTTTAAAAATTAAAAAAATTTCAATTGCAGTTTCCATAGCATCACTAATTTTTATTCAATGATCATGTATATGTATATATATAATCTCCCACTGTTTCCTAGCCCCTGTTACATGCTAAGTTACAAGGATGAGTGAAAGAGGTCATGTGAACAGAGAAACAAACAAACAAGAAAAAACAAGAAAATACAATCACAACACGTTGGTGCGTTAGATTAGACGCGGTCACAAATTGTTTGCAACGCTCTTCATCAAGAAATAGTCTATTTCCCCACCCCTAGTTCTGGGCTGTCCTCGTGACTCGCTACAATCGAGAGTAGAGCAGAGGGATGAGATGTGAGTTCTTGACCTCAGTCGCAAGAAGACGTAGAGCTTCCCACTCTGCCGTGGATGGTCTCCCTGAGACTGTCATGAGTAAGTTCACCCAGCCTCCAGGAGGTTGAGAGGAGCAAAGAGGAGAATGGAACCGTCCCGTTGGCAGTCCTCTGCGTTAGGTCATAGCAGACACTGAAGCCCAGTCAACCTCCAGCTTAATGTAGCAACACATGTGAGCCTGGAAGCACATGCCAGGCAATGACATTGTGAAAAATAATAAATGATTGCTGTTGTAAGCCTCTAAGATTTGGGGTGGCTTTTGCAAGCCATGGTTAACTGACACAATGAATGGAACACAGAGCTTTACAAGAATCTATAATAAAAGCTTGAATCTGGTCTTGAGGGTGATTTATAAAGAGAAGCCTTTTGGAGAAAATGTTTTAGATTAAAACCAGAAAGATGCACAAGGATTTCCCAGGTGAAGAGAAAGGAAGGTTCTATGTACAAAGGCCATGGCGAAAGACAGTTTTGTTAGTTTCCAGAAATTAAAGACCATTTAGTATGGATAAAAGATAAACTGCAAAGAGGAAATCACAATAACTTAAGCTGAAAATATAAGTAGAGTGCATATCATGAGAATTCAGTATAACAGATATGGTACAAGGCATGCGAAGATATTTAAACAGTGTCATGAAGCAACAGAAACAATCCCTGAACTCCATTCCCTCGATTAGCACCACCTTTCCCTCATTTCTCTTCTGAATCAAACATGTTTCTTAAAGAAATACATAATAGTAGTAAGACAGATTGTATTCCCATTCCACAAATGACAAATATAAAAAGCATTCTTGAGATTAAACTTTTCCTAAATGTAGTTACCTGGAGTCATCTCAAAAGCAAATTAGAAAATTATAAGTTGTTTGACTTTTTAACTCACAAGTCTGAAATGACTGTATTCATTTCCCTTGGCTGTCAATTTTCTATTTTCCAGTGCCACACCCATGAGGACCTAGTCCATCAGTTTTTTTTTTTTTTTTTTTTTTTCCCAAAGGAAGGCAGAATTATTTGTTGAATTAAAATGTATTTCACAGCAAGGTTGATGAAGGGCCTTTAAAACTCATGTTGTGAAATCCCAGTCCCTAACTAGAAGTCTGTATAGGATTTGGTGGCTGCCAGGGGTTCTCGGAGAGCCCATACACGCCACACAATCACCAACAGGGTCTGTCTGCAAAAATGGTCAGCTCCAGTGATTCTTTACTTGTGATGGCATTTCAAGAGGTATGCTCAAAAAGTGCACGTTCCTTTCAGAAAAATTGTTTCTGTTGTTAAATGTCACACAACCTGTGCAGCTTTTCCTTTCCTGATAGGACATTTTTATATACAGGTAAATAATGTCTAAAATTTAATGAAGGTGAAACTGCATTTGGTATGCCTTGAAACAAATTGGAATGAAAAAACAATATGTCAGTCAGTCAATAACATAAACTGGCATTTGTGTTGTAGAAAAGAGAGGACAATATACAGAAAATATTATTCTGTAACCCTAAAATGGTATACATAAATTACATATAGTGTATTTTCTTGAGTTAGCCCAGTTAAATGGCCCATGGTAATTAAAGATTATTTGTAATGTGACTTTCTGCAAAATATAATTATTTACAATATATTTTTAACATCACTTCATAGATTAGCTATGTATAATGTGAGGAAAAACAGTGTTTTGGAATATGATATGGGTTCAATATTGGCTATGCTAAAATGGTGAAACTAGGAATACAATTGTAGGTGATTTGTCTTAGTTTCCTCACTTTTTAATACAAGGAGTATGGACCAAATTAGTGTTTCTCCAATATCTCATCATGAAATGCTATCTTCATTACATTTCCCTAGAAAACATATTTGGATGGGGGAACCTCTTCCTTACAAATAAAATGAATCACCTTCACCATAAGAAACATATGCTCACTAAAGAAGTCATGGAATCTGCTAATCAGCACTTCTAATCACCATGATGTGACCAATCTGCCACCGGGTACTTTAATTATAATGCTAAGCAAAGAAAATTGATGTTTTAGTTAGCCTGGGAAGCCTTATAATGGGTAAATTTTAATTATGCTTTTTGAAATAAAGAAAATATACACTATTATTCTTTCAGGGAACCCCAAAAAAGGATTACTGGGCTATAAGATGTTCAAGGACCATCTAAGCTCTCCAAATCCATGAGAATTAAAATATTAATTTAAATAATTCATTTATTTTCACATGTTGCCTGCCTGCCTTCCTCCACCCAACCCTGGAACTCTTCTATCTTCCTCTTTCCTCTCCTTTTCTTTTCTTCCCTTCTTCCCTTCTACAAACTGTATTAGGAATTTAAAACATTCCAGGCATTCTAGTTTGCTAAAATGATCAAAGGAAAAAAAGGAGATACAAAGAAAGCAAGCACAGTGATTTCAGGAATGTTTGTACCATGAAAGTACAAATACAGGAGGTAGCCACTGTGAATGTCTAGGTTGTTGAGGGCCATCTAATTCACACGGGCTGATCTTGAGGAAGAAATTTTGTGCTGATGCCTGAATGGTTGTGCTGGGGACTTGCCATGGGAAAACCTGAGAGCTGAATTTTCTACTCAGAGGGAACAGCAAATACAAAGACCCTAAAGCAGATAAAAAAATGGTATGTCTAAGGGTGCCATGACAGAGTGTGACATACTAGGAAATTAGGAACTTGTATGGCATGGTAAAAGTTTGGACATTTTTTCTCTAATTTATTCTAAGTAAGCAACAGAGAGCGAATATCTGGTTTAAATTTAAACAAATCACTTTGCTCTTTGCACGTAATGTGTCTCAGTGCATAAGTGGCCGTGCTTCTGCTGTGTGTATGTGAGCGTGTGTGTAGGGAGCTGATGATGCTACTAGCTCGCTGCTGTGACAGGAAAAATGTGACACAGTAGCCGTGGAAGAAAATGAGGCAGATTTCCTGGCCCTTTTCCCCACTAGAGCATTCCAAAGATGACAAAGTTTGAAAATAGCTATTACAGAGCTTCTGCACCAGAATGCACACTTGCAAAGACTGATAAGGTAACTATATCAGACCAGAGGCTCTGTATTAGGAGCCAAGGGCAGATCCATGCAGAATGAAGAGCTGCCTGGGATGATATTGAACGCATAATGAGTACCGAGGTTTAGAAAGGATCCAAATGGCTAATTGAAACTGATGTTTCAAATAAATAACAGAAGTGATGGGGATGCTAAAAGCTGAGGAGCACAGTCCCTGAAAGAAGCAGGTGCTGTGAGCAGCAGGGAGACGCCTGTATAACTGGCACAAATGTGACTGTGAATAATGTTCTTCCATGACCCTTACAGCCTGGAATACCTGCTGGGGAAGTGTATCTAAGATATCCAGAAAATTTCCATCCCTGATCTTCAGGAACAAGAAGGATACCAAGGTTAAAATGGGACATAAAAAGAAAATAAGTTTGGGCATTCTACAGAATGACCTGAGATGTATTAATTCTTGACCATTTAATGAATATTTATTGAGAGACTACTATGTGCTAGACACTTAGGCTGATGATCTTCTTTTCAAGGAACTTATATTTTTAAAGGAGAAGAAGCCCCCAAAAGTGAATTATCAAAAACAAGAAATATCCAACAGTGTATTGAATAAAAATTTAAAAGTGGCATAAAGGAGAATGCCTGGTACTCAGCCATTTATATTATGACCTAAAAAAATAGGAATGAATCAAAATTATATGAAGGCCTGGAAAAAGCATTCCAGAAAGAAGGTTAATGTTGTTAAGCCACAGGCAGAAAAGAGGATGTGAGGGAGAGTTTGGATACAGGAAAGGGTGGTACATGGAAGAGCCAAAGAGCTGAATCAATCGATTTTTTTTTTAATAAATGTGCCTTGAAGTAATGGTGATATGTGTAGTTTGACATGGTTTATATTTTTAAAAGTCATCCAAGTTTTGTGTAGAGAACAGATAGGCAACAGATTCAGAAGACAGGGACCTAAGAGAAAGCTAGTAAAGTTTGAAAGGATAGAGATAATATTTCTTGATAATTGGGGACAATGGGTTGACTCAATCACGGAATAATTAAAGCTAACATAAATTTTAAATCAGATTATATTAACATAATTCTTCCAAATATCAAGTACACACTTGTGATTGTGCTGGTTACAAAAAAGCAAATAGTCTGCCTATGTGAAGTAATGTCCTATATTTTGATCAGACACGTCCAACTCAATGAACATGAATACTTCCAGCTACTAGAAGAAACAAGATTGCTGTAAAGAATAACAAGATGCAAAAGGTAACTAAAAACTGGAAAAGACCCTAAATTTTTTCATTGCTATTACTCTCATGAAGAGAATACCATAAAGAAGATTTACAATGTTATTGTGTCAATCTTTTTCATGAAAAATAAGCATAATAGAAAACAGTTATGTGAGTCCCAAGTATGTATAAAGTGGCAGAGTACTTTCAAAAATGAAATGGGCTATAATTTTCAAGACACGATTATATATTAGAAACTGTTATTACTGTTTTATCACTGATAAAATTGAGATCCCAATGGCTAAGCATTTCATGGATTTGAATATAAGCCTAATAAATGTCCCTTATTCAATTTATTGACACCCTACATCATGATATTCATCCCTTTCTCACGTTATACAGAAAATAAGTGTAGAACCAATACACCTAATGCATATAAAGCCATATTTATTTAGAAATTACAATACTTATACATGCAACTCAATTAATTCCTTTCCAAATGAAACAAAATATAGAGAGTATAAATGGAGAAGAATAATGGCCTTGCCAACTTAAAATAATAGAATTAGGTATCACCAGTGGTAGACCAGTATTTTCTTATTTTTGAAAAAAAAAAACACCTGTAAGAACCCAGAAACAGATAAAATATACCTTACATAAAATATTTTACAAAAATTAATAAATGCATTTAGAGATGTATGCATCCTATAGAAGATACCTAGATTTATAATTTCCAAGGCACTATTCGCAGTCTGAAGAGGAATATAAAGGTCATTAAGGCATATCTTTTACTTTTAAAGTTATAGGATTTATACAAATTAGCTACAATTAAAGGAAGAATGGATAAAGGAAAGGATCATATCTGAATTACTATATAAGAAGAAAACGTGGAGAAGATAGCATTTGAGAGATGTAAGCAACTAGAGGATGAGGCAATGGGGGCTGAAAGGAAAGCACACGTACACAAATGAAGAAGTATGGAAGAATAAAGACAAAGACAATTAGGCAGTTTTGATGCAGAAGAAATCCATAAAGGGTAGTGTAAAAATATTAAACAGTTTGAAGCAGTCGTTTGTTACTATTTGGCCACCCAGCATAGCTAGAGTGGGAGAAATTTGCTTGAAGGATTTTAACTTGCCACAACTTTCAGTTTGTATCTCTAATTTCTAATTCTAAGTCTCACTCAGAGGTTTAATGAATATTTAATCAAAAGTCACATTAAGAAATTTTAAGTAACTTAGGAGTTTAAGTATTTAATTTATAAATAAGGTTCCTTAAATAATGAAAATGATCAATATAATCATAATTTAGTTTTAATTCATAAAACATTTTATGAAACTATGTGGATGGAAGCAGAAATACTCTAATGAAAGGGATAATTCTTGCCTGTCATTTTCAGATCCTTAATATTTCTAAGAGAGAAATTCTATTCAGATTATTTGAACTGTAAAATGTAATTGTAAATGTTCCATGAATTACATTATATCCAATTAATGGGTGTATTTGCAGCTGTTAGAATTATATAATTAAAAAGAATATTTTTCCCTTTGAGGGGCAGAGCAGTTTAGTAAGCCCTTCCATCTTAAGAAGTCCAGGATCTACTTTAATGAAGCCTATTAAGAGAAAGAGAATTTTGAAAATGTGTAATGACTGCGTAGCCCTGGGAGATATGTAGGTGCAGGCAGGGCAATAATACGAAAACCACCAGAAATTTTGTGGGAAACATACATGAAGAGCAAGTCAATTAATGGGCACTCACTAAGAATAATTAATGATGTGTATTTTTTGGCATAGCCATCCAGGAAAGCAATAGTGCTATAATATTTTATAGCAATAGCTTTTAATAGATATAACACAGCACTTTGTTCTTCTTTCACAGTGTACTGCACTGGGTAAGGGCACAAGCTGGGATGTCAGACAGACCTGGTACAAATTCCTACACCAATGCTTTTTAGTTGGGGGACCTATAGGGAGTTAATTAGTAATAATGAATCTTGTTTAATTCCTACTTATCAAAAGAACAAAAGAAAACCACTACATTATATTTCATGAATATGAAATATAGGGAATATGAAGCCTGAGAGGGCCTGGCACAAAATCAATGTTCAGTGGTAATAGTAAACAGTTGATAGGTATTATTCAAAGGTAGTAATGGGAAGAGACAAAATAATTATTTTCTTCTTCTCTAAGTTAAACTCCAGCTCTTTAGTAAACTTGTTACACAGTTAAAACCATTTTCCTAACTGAAAACTCAATTTCTGAATCATTTATTCTGGAGCATCTCTTTTGCCCACATTTTAAAGCACTTCATCATTTCACTCAATTGAAATTACAAGGTGCATTAACAATTTATGGCTATTTGAGCAATACCCGTTTTCCCTATGCAACTGTCTCTCTAAGATATATTTGTATAAAAGTTTCTTTTTTTCATGATCTAAATATCTTCATTTTATTTATTTATTTTTGTTTATTGTTTTTCTATTACAGTTGTCTCATTTTCCCTCCAATGCCAATGCCCTACTCACCTCCCCAGTCTCTCAAAGTCCATCCCTGTTTAGTTGTCCATGCCCATGGGTCACTTACACTTGTTCCTTGATGAGACTCTTCCCCTCGTTCCCCTTTTTCCATTCCCCACTCCCCTCTGGTCACTGTTGACCTGCTCCTTGTCTCCATGCCTCTGGTTCTATTTTGATTGTTTGCTTGTTTTGTGCATTAGTTTCCTGTATTAGGTGAGATTATATGGTATTTGTCATTTGCTGCCTGGCTTATTTCACTAAGCATAATACTCTCCAGTTCCATCCATGTTGCTGCAAAAGGCAGGAGTTCCTTCTTCCTTTCTGCTGCATAGTACTGCATTGTGTAAATGTACCATGGTTCTTTGATCCCCTCATCTACAGATGGGCATTTAGGTCGTTTCCAACACTTGGCTATTGTGAATAGCGCTGCTGTGAACATAGGGGCGCAGAGGTTCTTCTGAATTGGTGCTTCAGGATTCTTTGGGTATAATCCTAGCAGTAGAATCACTGGATCCAAAGGCAGTTCTATTTATAGAGGATGGAAGACCAGGAATAGAAGCAGGGAAACCTTGTAGGAAGAAGTTGCAATGATGGAGGCAAGAGGCGAAGGTGGCTGGAAACTGGGTGTTTGCAATAAAGGTGGAAGGAAGTAGTTACATTATGAATATACGGAAGGTAGAACTTGATCATGACTTGCTGATATATGAGGAAAAAATCAGGCATCCGGAATGATTTCAAAGGTTTGACCTGAATAAGTGGAATAGTAGAACTGTTCCTTGCTATTATGAGAAAGACAGGAAGAAGCAGAAGAGCAGACTTTGAGAGAAAATATCAGTCCAAAAATGGGAATGGTAAGTTTGAGAAGCATATTAGAGATCCAAATAGAGATTTTGTAAAGGAACTTGCATATATGCCACTGGATTCAGGGCAGAAGATCTAAGCTGGAGATACAACCTTGGGAATCATCAGCACAGGGTGTTTAAAGCCACAGGATTGCATAAGATGTCCAAAGCACTTGAGGAGAAATCACCGGTGAGGTTGGGGAACAGCAGGAGAGTACCACTCTTTTTTTTTTTAAAGATTTTATTTATTTATTTTTAGAGAGAGGGGATGATAAGGAGAAAGAGAGGGAGAGAAACATCAATGTGAGAGGGAAACATTGATCGGTTGCCTCTTGCAGGATCCCCAACCAGGGATGGAACCTGCAACCCAGGCTTGTACCCTGACCAGGAATCGAACCAGCAAACTTTCAGATGCCCAACAACTGAACCACATGGCCAAGGTGGGAGTACCATTCTTGAGGCCCAAATGTACAATGTGTTTTAGCAAGGAGGGGAAAATCAACTATGTGAAATTCTGTTAAAAGTCTAAATAATACACAACTTGAGAATGGTGGCTTCTGTTCATCATTGGCATAAACACTGCTTGGAAGTGGTTCAAGATAGAATTAGAAGAGAAAAATTAACTATAACAAATATCTGTGAAATTCTTCTGAGAATTTAATACAAAGGAAAACAGAATTTTCAGAGCATGTCATTCATTGACTACTCCCTTCTTTTTGAAACATTCTGTTTTCTGGGCTTTTACAAAATCACTCTGTTTTCCATCTACTACACTTAACTCATCTTGTTAGATTTTTTTCAGTCTCTTGTTGGTTCCGGCTCGTCCACATAAAATCTAAATTGTGAATTTCTCAGGGCTCTATCCTGGGTTTTTTCTCAATTTTCACTTTTGCGTTTTGAGGGGAAGTTATCAAATACCATTGGTTTAAATGCTCACTTAATAGGCTGAATTCCAGCTGATATTTCAGTTTAGAACTCCTCATGAACTTCAGACATAAATATCCATCTTGCTTGTTAACACACTTATATGATCATTCCCGTGATAACACAAATATACTCTAAAACTCAAATAAAACAGGAGCCAAAGGGCACTTTTTCTTTCTTTCCACTGTAAAATGTCCTGTCCTTCAAGTTTTTGTATCTTACCAAGGAAATTTTTGATACTATTCATAATTTCTTCTTATCCTTAATATCAACTTCCAATTAATCAGGATCTCCTGTCATTTTCAACTCAAATTTATATGAAATCTGCTTTACTTCCATTTTTTTCCTCACCATCCTAGGCCAGGCAGTCCTTCTCTCTCCCAGGACAGAGCAACACAGTTGCTTTCTCCACTTGAATTCTTGCCCTGCTACAGGACATTTTCCACACTGATATGATGGGAAAAAAAAAAAAATCTCAAAGGTCAAATCATATTTCTCCCTCTCCCCTGCTTAAAATTCTTCTATATATCCCTTATCATTGCCTTAGGTCATGATCCTACAGCATTGCTTAAGGGCCCCCTCACTTAATTCAGCTGTTTCGGCCCCATGGGTATTTTTTGGGATCTTCAAGCACGTTAGTTAGGCTTTCTCTCCTGCAGGGATTTTGTCCACTCTGACTGGCCCAATTCCTCAGTGCCCCTGCGCTGCCACAGGCCCTCCTCCACTTTTCTCCTACGAAGTTCCTTTTCGTCTTTTACCTCATTTCACAAGGAAAATAAGTTCTCTGGGTATCTACCTAACCTAGGTCTTACATCCCGATTTTATTCTCTATTCCAGCCCCCTCGTTTATGTATTTATAGAAAACATTCAATTCACACTTACAATTTTTGGTTCATTTGTTTAATGTGTATATATGCATATATTTGACGGTTTCCTCAACTACCTTGCAATACGTGTGAAGGCAAAGACTTTGCATTGCTCCTTTACCCTCTGATCCCTTGGAGTAGCACACATACCATCCTCAGTGTTGGCTGCGTGAATGAATGGTTGGATGGGTGATTCTATGGCTAGGTCAGGAGTGAACTGAATGTGCCTGCTAAGGAACTTCATTAATAAGAGGGAAACCTAAAAATAACTACGAGACACATGTCTTAAGAGGCTCATAGAAGTATAACCTGTTGGGTAGAAATTTATGATATAATAGCTGACATTTTTTTCCAGTTCTTAGTTTATGAGCCAATGTGTTGATTTCCTTGTATACAATTTCATTTAACTCAGAAAGTCTTTGAGGTAAGCTGTAATAACATATGTATTTTACAGTTAAAAAGTTAAAGTTTATGAAGATCCTTGATTAATTACAAATTGACAACAGAATTTGAACTGAGACCTCCTTTTTCCAGAAGCTGCTTTTATAACCATGAATGACAAAAACGTCATCATTTACAAATTAATTTAAATTCTCTATATATTTTCGGACACATGCATTATTTTTTTACTTTTAGTAAATTATGGTTTTCAAAACTGTTTTGTTGAAAATAAAAAAAATGAATGTTCACTCACAGAGAAGGGAAAATGCAAAACCAGAAATATAAGCCTTCTGTAATGAGACAATCAGCTTAAATTTAAAAGAAATTTTGAAATAATCATTGTGTTTGCTGAGGGATCAAAGTGAATTCGATTTTACTGTGTTGATAAGAAAACTGGAAGTCAGAATTTAGGGAGTTAAAGAAAAACTCAATTAGTCCATTAATCAGGTTAGGTTAGAGATCTGAAAAATATTTAATTTGACTAGTATAGATCTTTTATTATACGGTACACATTTTCTTTCTCATTTTCCTGACAGTTATTATAAAGAGATATAAATTGTTCTGTCAGCTTGTTTTACTAGGAAACATGTCATTACTCCTCTGACATCTACCACAACTAACCTCAGAGTTATATGGATTTCCAGGTGTGAAAAATGTTTGAATAATTACATGAGATTATAAATCATGGTAAGTGTGAGAAATAGTGGGTATTCAGAACCTGCTATTATATTTAAGACCTTCTTATGGAAATTAACTTGTGTTCTAATTCTAATCTTTCCACGTTTATTAATTTTATCTTTATCCATTTGTTCTTCAAAAGATTGATCCTTTATTTCACACCCTATAAAAATCAAAGTAACTTATGTTACTGTTTTTTCTGCAGTATTTTTAGTAACTTTGGTTTTGTCAGTTACCTAACCTAAAACACTGATATTTTTATCTAGAAGTGGAAATATCAGAATAATGAGAATACCTTAGCAGTGATATTTTATGGACTAATTAAAACGAGAAAATAATTTCTGAGAAAACCTACTATAGAACAGAGATTTTGAGAGAAGGAGATGAAAAACAGGATCTAGATTACTTGCTGAAATATCTTTAGAAAAAAAAGTAAGAAAATCTTAATTCTAGAAAACAAAAAACAAACAAACAAACATAAAAACCAATAAGATTTGAATCCAGACATTCTGATGCCAGAAGCACCATTTAGTACTATGCTCTAGAAATCAGAATTGCTATTGTCATCATATTACATCGTAAGAAACTGTATATTTCAACAATGTATACATTAAACCCTAAAAAAATGCATTCATATCATAAGCAGAGCCTTGACATCATATCTCTATGACTTTTGGGAAGACATTCGTCTCAGCAGATATAAAATGTTTATTATGCATTCCACAAAAATAAAAAAAATAAAAAAATAAAAAAATAACAGAAAGGAAACAGTAAAAACAAATGAGAAAAATACATTGTAATTATAACAATATTATTTTTTTTGAAAGGGATGCCACTTTTTTTTCCTTTTGGTTTTGATGACATCATCTTGATTAGAGTCCCTTAGGCATAGACATTATTGGAAAGTTTTCTTTTTTCTTTTTTTTTTTTTTAATTAAGTTAAAAGAGTGAAACTTGTACCATCTTCAAAATATATTATCCTTTAAGTACCAAAAATATTTTAAAATGCTTAGGAATAATAGCTTTTTGTAGGGTATGAAACAAATTGGTCCCATTCAGATTCATACTGATTTTGGCCTACAGCCCTATTTATCATTTAATTAAATGGGAATGTATTATGCAGAGCTATTAAGTAAGTCACGTAGCAGAAGAAGCAAAGAAATGTAGCATGAAAACATATTATAAATTATACAGGAAAATTCTCAGGCAGATAAAAGTATTTTGCAGTATTACTGGGTCATCTATGCACAAAGGTATATGCAAGAAAAACTCAACATCAAAAAAAAAAAAAAAAAAGAGAGAAAATAAGAGTTATTGACCAATGTAGCGAAAGTCTTAAAATACGGAATCTTAATTTGCAAAATAACATTGTCTTAAAAGAGGACCTTGACCTCATTTCCTTTCCTCAGGAGTTCTGGAAGTCATTCCATTTGAGAGGACTTAGCAGGAGATTTAGTTAGTGGCTTTTCTCAAAGTAATTTAATAGCTGTGGAATCAATAGTGCAACTCAATGGGAAAAAGTAAAATAATAAAATGTGTACATTAAGAACATTAGAATATTTTAGCAATTCTGAGGCAGAATTTTAGGTAAAAAAAGATAAAAGACGCCAAAGTTTTAACTTACTGATTAAAGTATCAGTCATGGTTGGCATAATTTAATAAATAATTTTAAAGATATAAGTAAATAATTTAATAATAAAATTTCCAAACGTATTTTTAATAATGCTAGAGCAAACGTGGGCCCTGTTTAAATATCCATGGGTGAGTAACTTAACTTGCTTCGGTGATATCTATCCATCTATCTATATATATAGAGAGAGAGAGAGAGAGAGAGATACATACATACATACATAGATTTCTAGTGATTTCTCTCCCTTCCAGAAAGAAAACGGAAAGGAAGAAAAGCATAATTTTGGAACAACAACAACAACAACAAAAAGATTTAACTCCAGGCACTCTGATGAGAAAGTGATTTAGAGAGAGGCCAAAATAAACCCCTCACCAACTACTACTTAGTCACTGCACAGACCAGAGGAAGCCTGTATCACCCATAGACTCAGTCAGGTCTGCAGCTGCCACATTACACAATTCACAACGAACAATGGCTACAAAGCCATGGTTTGTATTTCCTGAGACCTTATTAAAAATAAAGATATAAATGAATAAACCCATCACAGAAAGATATATGCTATATGTTAACATAGTCATTAACCATGAACAATGTACTTTTTATTAAGAGCATTGAGATATCAAGTTGATTTGATTACTTCTCATTTAGAGCCAGCGCTGAAATAACAGCTCCCCTGAAACGTATTTTCACAGCTATATATACAAATTTTGAAACAAAACCTAAATTCAAATGTGCTATCAAATGCTCTGTCATCTACAAATACTTCACTGTAAGTCATTGATATACCATTTTAAAAAGAAATTTAATCATTTAAGATATAAACAAATTACCCAAGTGTAATAAATATATAATCTACTTCCATTCATTTATTTATGAGTAAATTAAGATTCAAATATATTTAACAATTTAAAAAAGTTAACCAGTAACATAACTGCGATTGCAATAAATAATTTTAGATCTTTGCTTACTATTAGTGCATCTCCTGATTTCTCTTGTTGAAAAAAATTAAAACAAATTTGATGTTGGCAGTTTTCTATTTACCTCAAATTTATCCTAACCTCCAGACATTTCCTAATATAGGATAATTTTGCATTATCTATTCCTTGTTGGTTTTTCATATTTAGTTTATTAACTATACAATGTCACGAGAGTTCAATACAAATATGAGAGGTAGGTTATTGAGAGAGAATATTTACAACTAAAAGAAGACAAAGAAGCACACCATATAGAAAAAAAATCATAGCAATGATACATATAAATGAGAAACAGACATGATAAATAGTTCACATTAGGTTTAAATATTCTAGGAAAGTGTAAAGGTCGATTTCAGCACATGTATAAACATTTCCATATATTTGTATGTGTATGTGTGGAGTGCATCCCAGGAGGTTAGAATGGAGTTCTTCCTGGTTGAGTTTAAATGGAAGCATTGATTTAGTGGCTATTAAGATATTTAAGTGAAGGTAATGACATTCAGCTTCTTATACAAATCATTTTCTAAAAAAATGTAGGAGAATCTGTTTTGTAACCATTGAACTCGTAAAGCAGAACAAGGATGTGGAAGGGGGACCAAGAGAAGAGAAAATTGGTGAAATAATTTCCTTTGAGAGAGCTCCTGTAGATTGGTTAGTACTCTTCCCCATGCTAGTCTATTGAGGTGGCCTTTAAGGGATCACTCATTTATGACATTTGTCTCATGCAGTTGGCACACAAAAAAGACTGGTGTCTGTTCATGTCTCACAAAGCTAAAGTCAAACTCACACATGAATAAGCTAAAACTGACATCTGTTGAGGAAATCTAGGGGGAAGAGAAAAAACCTGATTTTTGTTTCTTATAACAAGGACTGGTATCCTGTTTCACCAGCAAAGATCATGCGTCACATGGCATCATCAGACAGCCTGTCCAAGCAGGCCACCTGAGGGGTAAAGAAATATCTCAGCAGAAGAACACTGTGGGTATCAAGTGCCTGGGACAAACTCGAGCAAGTGTCTGTTTAGGATACAGATGCATCCCCCTGGGTAAGAAATCACAGAAGAGAGAAGCCATCTGGAATCAGGACGAGGACCCCAGCACTATCATGACCATCAGCCTGAATATCAGGATGGGACCTGAGAGCATACAGCTGGCTGAGGACTTAGGTCCAGGCCCATACATTTTACCTTATCTCCCCTCTACTCTGATCTTAAGGAAACCTAAGAGTGGCAAGTAGGAAATTTTAAAAACGAAAAAAAAATAAAGGTATAAAGACCAGAATGTCCCATATTACCCCTCTTCTTTCTTTACACAGGGACCTGGGATCAGAGAGAGGAAGAAGAACTTGATGATCAATGAAATTTAGGGATTTGATTAATATATTGGACTTGGTGTTCTAATTACAGAATTCAAACTGTGTTTCTAGTTTTATGGACTAAATTTCATCCCTCTAAAATCCATAAGTGAAAGTCTTAATCTGCAGTGCCTTAACATGTGGGTCTATTTAGAGATAAATTTTATAAAGACTGGTTAAATTAAAAAGAGTTCTTTAAGGTGGGCCCTAATCCAATATGACTGAGTCTTACAAGAAGAGGAAATCTGTATATGGAGAGACAGACACCTGGCATCGGTAGGCGCAGAGCAAAGTTGGATGAGGGCACAGCAAGAAGGCACCCATCTAGAAGCCAAGGAGAGATGCCTCCAAAGATCAGGCCCCCTGGCACCTTAATGTTGGCCTTCCAGCCTCCAGAACAGTATGAAATATATGGCTGTTGTTTAAGCCACCCAGTCTGTGGCATTTTATTATAGCAGCCGTAGTAAACTAATTCACCAGTTTAATGTGTCCACTGGACCTAAATGGGGCATGTGTATAAAGACTGGGTCTTTCTTTTCTAACACTAAAATTCATTAACATTTGTCAATGAATCTAACTGTGAAACCTAGAGGACCTCTGAGGCTTTTCTTAAAACTTAACATGCATTTATGACATGCTGCTTTTTGCACAAGTTACAACAACTTTCTGAATCAAAGAATGAACATCCTTATGGGAAAAATAAAGCAGGCCTGTGGTAGATAATCAGAACATACTGAAACTGGAACATTCATCACATTTCTTCAACATGAGAGTGAGCCTTCTCAACATCTTTGTGGTAGAAAAAGACAGACATGCGCTACATGTCTGACAGGGACTGAAGTCACAAAAGAAGAAAAAAAGAAAGAAACAGAAATTGGATTCAAATAAAGTAATGCCTTTAAACTTTAAAAGGAGAAAGTCAGAATTTTGTTGAATGCTTTTCTTTTATTGATTTAATTTAAATCTCTATGGTGGGGTGGGGATCATAATTTTTACTTATGGATTCTAAAGTTCTAAAATAAGGCAGACCTTGAAGTACAGTGATCATAACCAATAAATCGTCATGTTTTAGTGGGTAACAACCAAAAGCTGAGGAACAATCAGAAAAATTACACGATCATACTCTCTCAGTGTATGATTGGGATTTTGAAAGTTTCCAGCGTTCTTGTAATTGGAGAGCACTAACTAACTGCCACCGGAGGGCGCTTCGCCAGATCTGCTGAGGCTGCAGAGTATGGTAGCCGCTGCTCACTTCCGTCTTTTGAGCACGTGAAATGCAGGTAGTGAGCCAGAAAAACTAAAATTTTAATTTTATTCCATTGTAATTCATTTTAATTTCAACTTAGAAATAGGTGGCACAAAATATCCTTTATTAAGTACACTTTTCTGGTTTTAGTAGATTGCATTTTATTTTAACCCTTGCACTGTTTAAGATATAGTATTACAGGGAAAGTGTTAGGAGTATACACTGATATGACATTATAATGTGTTTATTGAATATTTTATGCAAACAATAAAAATTACAATGAAACAAAAATCATAATTGCAATAAATTTAAATACTAATTGTTACCTTATAAGTTGATTATTCTTCTATAAAAATAATTTTTCCCAATAAAAACTTAATTTTCAGTATGAGTTCTGCTGTAGGTATAATATATATTTTATATATTTTAAATTTTGAGACTTAACTGAAAAATAAAATGAAAAATGAACCATTAACATTTTTTACATTTAGTCTTAAAATGTTAATATTCTGGGCATGTTATTTAAATACATTTAAAATTAATTTTGCCTGTTTCTTTTACATTTTATATGACTACAAGAAAATTTAAAATTGTATGTGTGTGTGTGTGTGTATACATAACATTGTGAAGCTGAGCTATCGTTAGAGCAACTTTTGTGAGTTACAGGCATAGGCAGCAGATTAAGCCAAAAAATTTTACACCTGGAAGGGAGTCTATTATTCCATTATCTAATGACCTCAAAGTTCTGAGGTGTTAGGAATACATTCAAGTTCAGAGAGTGGGGGCTGCACCCAGATGTACCAATTTCTAGTCCAGTGCTCTTCCCAGAACAACACTTGCATGAGCAGAGCAATACCTGGGTGAAGAAAAAATTCATTTCTGGGGATCTTTACCTCTTTCTAATTTTCCAATATTAGCACTTATAATTATCTCTCACTTAAACAGCTCTCTTGTATAAAAGTTTACTAGATTTTTGTTACATTGAAAACTAGAAAAATTAGTACACACTTGGAAATTCGAGAAAAGTGGATGTCCACCACTTTGGAGGCTCATGTTAGTTATAGAAAGTCCGTGTAGTACTTGTTATTACCTTTTCTGTAGGAAAGAAGAATGTAACAAGACTTTTCTTCTGGTTAGACCAATAAAATAATGTTTAAATCTGACCTTTTCAAACAAGATTACACTTGGGCATTACGAAACCACTGCCTCGCTGATAAGGGTTATTATATTTCTTTCACCTTAAGCTGTTTTTCTTAAAAATATAACTACAGATTTCTTCTTGGATTTTCCAATAACAGTCAGTACACTTAATGTAATAAAAGGATGAATAAGCCTGTAAGAACAGATGATTTTAGTGTTTGTTTTAGCCCTACGCACATACAATAGGCAAGAAGTATACTCTGCTGATAAATGTCTGGTATAGTTTTACTGGGAATAATTTTCTTTACAATATCTAATGTACTGAAAACTGCATTAAATGCTTTCTTTTATAAAAAACAACAAACACTTATATTATGCATTCAAACACATATAATTTTCCAAGAAATGACTGTGAAAGGTGGGGATATTCTTATTTCAAGTAATACTACAATTATACTCATAATATGCTTGAAATTGCCCTACAAGTCATTTTTAGTCAAACAATTAGGGTGATGATGCTTCTGCTGTTTCTACTGATGATAATAATAACAGCTAACATTTTATATAATTATTCATCTGGCAGACACACTACAAAGTGCTTTATGCATATCAACTAATTTTTATAACTGATAGCATTGTTTAATCAAGTACAGTATACTGACACATTTTTTTAAAATTTTCTCACCTAATTTCATTCTCAAAGAATTTTAGCCTTTTCTCAAAATAAAAAATCTATTATGTGAATTTTCAAATTTGAAGACAACTAAGTCTGGAGAACATAGTGAAATTATCATAGATCTTAGAAGCAACAATAACAAAAAAGAATCTCTAAGGTTTGACTACTGTCTACGTGATCTTGGGCTCATTACTTCTTTGAAAGTGCTGGAGTTAGCTCATATAAAACCTCAGGGGCGAATTAGACAAATAAGTCCCTTTCTCTGGGTGGTGCCACACCAGCTCCAGCTTGCCACCTGGCCTGATGTCCTTATGCAAGGCCTGCCTGCATAATTTGTCCCAGATCTTTGTTTCTTATTTGGTAAAACAGAGGTAATGATATATTCAGTTGGCCAAAAAGTCTCTTCAGTTTTTCCATAAAATAAAAGACAGATTTTTTTTTCCATTTTCATCAATAAATTCATTGATTTGGATATTTTGCTATCTCCCACTATTGGCTTACAA
This sequence comes from Furipterus horrens, assembly GCF_987537825.1. Lineage (NCBI taxonomy): Eukaryota > Metazoa > Chordata > Mammalia > Chiroptera > Furipteridae > Furipterus > Furipterus horrens. Next base: position 17,969,581 of record NW_028327177.1, on the reverse strand, counting down.
TGGGTAGAGGCCAGGGGTGCTGCTAAACATCTTCCAATGCATAAGACAGCCCCACAGTGAAGAATTATTTGGCCAAAATGTCAATAGTACCTAGAAACTTCTCAAACCACTTTTGACACATTTGGTCAGTCACAGCACCTTCTCCATACACCGCAGACATCTTTTTGCGTGTGTTTCAGTTGCATTTTTACCTTTCTTGAAATAATAAAGTATAACACACTGAAAGTATTGCATATTTTTTCCATCTTCAATATTAATGTCTACACAAAATTTCACCCATTTTGATGAATTTTTTCAATGCATGCATATATGACAGCTGTCACAATACAATCTCACAAAAGTGGTTAAAATAAAGTTAGGGACAACTAAGCACTATAGAGCCATCACATGGTAAGAACCAAAGAAACTTCTTGGCCAACCCAGTAATTGATGGGATATTGTTGAGTATTACATGAAAAAAATGCATCTGCAAATATTTTATAAATTATGACATATCTATGAATGTGTAATATTTAATTATTCTTTTAACATTTATGGGGCACCTATAATATAGTAAACTCAGAGGATGCAGAAATAAAAAGCCACAGATGCAATCTTCAGAAAGCTGTAGATGATAAAGCCAGTGAAACATAAAATAACTCAAAATCTGCTCTCTAGCTTTTATACAGTACATGAAATATTTATATATCTGTATCTTCATATTTACACAGATACAAGCTACTATTTAAAGTTATCCAAAAGTAATAGAGAGTACTAATTTTTGCTTCTTGCTGGTCACTTTGAATCTGTCACGAACTAGAAGGTCTGGTGTGATATTGAGAGTATTTAATAGCAGTTGGTTGACACTAGAAACTGAATTGTGAATGTCAGCCACAGAAGTATCCGGGAAGTGCCCTACTATGCCAGCTATTAGCGATCTGTTATATTATAGGACAATCCAGTGGGTCCTGAAAGAGATGGGCAATTCAGGGGTCAGAAGGCAGTGCCAGTACTCTGGGTCTAGAGGAAGTGGCTATATACTATTCAGTTCTATTTCGATATTTTAATGATCTCTGCAGCCATAACGGACTAACATAGTTTTATACCACATAGTTATCTCATCTTCATTCTAACATAAAATGACTTGAATCTTTCAAGACTCAAGTCAGATGTCAGGGTCAGGTATTCTGGAAGCTTTCCTGGACCATGCATTCTCTTTCACTCCCTACATGAGCTCATAATTTATTAATTTTAATACTTTATACTTTTTCTTTTAATACAATATTCATTCATCTTTTCACATCCTATACAGGAAACTCTGAATTCAGGGAAGGTGTACTAGCATAGTCTAGCACAGTATCTGGTACAGAGTAAATGCTCAATAGTATTTTTATTGAACAAAGTTGGATATATGGGCAAAAGAACAAATAAATAAATATGCTATAATAGACCTCTAATGGAGGTTTTAATTTTAAAATTATTTTAATGTCATTAAACAGCATTAGCAATTTGCCTGGCTCATTCATAATTTTGGGTAATTAACAAAAGGTCAGGCTAAATAATGAGACAGGTATTGTCAGATGAAACTAATTCTATTATATCTTACAGGATCATTTTCCAAAACATGTCCTGAGATATAAGGAGTTCCAAAATAAATCGAAAGGCTTTACTGCTTAAATAAAGTAATTCAGCTTAAATTTGTTCAACTCCGTGTTTCTCAAGCTTTTTTGGCCACAAATGTGACTCCTGTGTAACCACTCAACATCCTATAACTGTAAACAAGTAAAACCCCAAGACAGCATCTTTGTGATCTGAATAAACTTCCTAAATTGCCTTTTGCTATTTCTGGATACTTTTGAATTTAAAATGAACTATCTAGGGATTTGAATTTCATTTAATGATGCGATTTTCAAATAGCATGACAAGATTGCCTATAAAATAAACGTTAAGTATGGCCACAAGGCCTAATTCCTCAGACCCCATTTTTTCATATCAACATGGAGGAATCAATCAGATACAATGTGTTTGACTGCTTGTACTTGCTATGCTTGACGGAAGCTCTTTTTAGGTCATTTTGTGCAATCACCGAATCATTAATAAAAAACAAATTACTCGTTGAATATATTTGTAATGTCAAAGAATTTATAAAATGGAATTTTGTTTATTATATTCCAACTTTTGTTATGTGCTTATCTTTAGATGATGTAATAAAATTGTCCTCTCTAGACATAGTAAATGTGAGCATTAAGGCTTATATGAGAAAAACCATTATATATATTTGTATGCAAATGAATACTAAATGGAACACTATTGAATCACCATGAAGTACCACAATAAAAAATGCAAATTTTGTAATATACCAAATATACTTTAAACACATAAATTAATAAAATTATAGACTAAAAAGCATTATTCATGAATTCATTAATTATAATAATTTAAAATATTTCAAAGAAACATTAACTAAAAAAAAAAAGCCAATCCAAAGTCTTTAGGATAAATATATGTATATTTAAAAAAAAACAAATTGCACCTATAAATGCAGCTTGAGTATTATTAAATGAATGCATAATATATTTTGGCTTATTTAGGAAAAATAATACTGTATATATATTTCCCTGAGATCAATTTCTCACTGACAAATAGATGAACTGTTTGAAAATGTTAAATATTTGTATTTCCCATTCCTATTAATTTTGCTTTTGTGGACTTTCCTCATTCTTTGAGTACCTTGGAATACTCTGATTTGGGAGAATACAACTGTGTACAACTTTGAGTGAAAATTACATTTTTAAAGTCCATACACAGATATTAGTCTTGAGAGTCATGCTATGGTGAGAGAGATTATGGAATATGAATCTCAAAGAGTTCCTTTTTCAGCTCAAGAGACAAGTCTGGAAGCCTCAGTTCATTGACCTTTAAAAAAGCCATGACTAGTGAAAGCTCACGACATGACAAAAGAAAAGCTCTCCCACAATCCAATAGGAGCAAAAAACCTAAGCTGTCCCATTGTGTAAAAGCTCTAACGGAAGATGAATTAAGGAAGAGTACAACCATTATGAAGAGCTGTTAAACTCCAATTGCTAAAGAAATAATCCTGAAATCTTATAGTATTGACTTATGGAAAATGAAAGCCTCATAAAGACACACCTGCATTTCGCAGAGCACCAGGGTAGTATGTGCCCAGCAAGCGGGCAGACTTGACATTTTGTTGAACAATGAGTGCTGGACGGCAGAGAGGCTTTGCTCAGTGAGTTACAGAGCTAGGATCCTGCCACAGGGCTATCATGGTAACAGAAAAAGAAAATGTATAGTAGAAAACATGCATGGCTTAAAGAGTTGTAGCTGAAGTGGAGATGGAAGACCCAGCAGAAAGTGTCACAGAGTAAGCAGAGTAGGAACAGTGGAAAACCGACCGTGGGAAAAGAGCATACCACATGTTCCCTTGTGGACACCAGCAGTGAATGTCTGCAGGGTTTTCAGTTACCAGGAAGTGACAGCTCCACTAAAACCAGCTAATATTTATAAGTAAGAAAAAGGGCTTATATTTGGACTAGTTGGTTTCATCCTATAACTCTTAGGGCGCATAGGGTATCACTTGCATCCAGAGCTTTTTCAAAAAAGGAAGAAGGCAGTGATCTAAACCTTCAAAGTCTGAGCACCTACCCCAAGATTGCTGAGCTAGTGTAAAAGAGACTTTATCCTAGAAGAGGTTGGAAAGTTTTTTTTTAATTACATTATCAGCAGGAATGTTTGGGCCAAATTAAAATGTTGCTCTATAGCAATTTTTTTTTTCAGTTTTCCAGTTAAGTGAAATATTTTAAACTTACTATATGTTTTAGAAAATAGTCTATATTACAACTGCATATTTGATAGATATCTCCTATTCACAGTATTTGCTCTATTTGAAGATAGTAATCTAAATCAAAATAATTTTACTAAATATTTCTAGATTCTTACAAATTCCAAGTTATGGTAACATGAGGTTAATATAATGTGCCCTTCACTGTATAAAGTATATCAATAGAAGGCTTTTATATGTGTGTGCATATATATGTGTATGTGTGTGTGTGTGTGTGTGTGTAGTATGGATTAAACACTGAGTTCAGAAAGAATACTTAACAAACATTAAAGAATTTTTAAAGAAACAAAACACTGACTTAAGAAACAGCACCTAGAAAAATGAGCATTAAACATGTTTTAATTTATTTTCTGTTTTTATAAGATTTTATTTAATTTTAGAGAGAGGGAAAGGGAAGGAGAAAGAAAGTGAAAGAAACACCTATGGGTGGTTTCCTCTTGCATACCCCCAACCGGCCTATAACTCAAGAATGTGCCCTGACTGGGAACCGAACCAGCCACCCTTTGGTTTGTAGGCCAGCACTTGATCCACTGAGCCACACCAGCCAGGGCAAAACCTTCAAAAAAAATAATAAAATTGTGATATTTTTACTTTTATACTATCAGGCAGAGTCACTCTCCTATCAGAGAATATTGACTCAATTCTTTAAAAAATAATGAAAATTGTCTAACAGAATCTCCATCTATTCCTGAATATGCTAATTTCCACGATTGTTTCTTAAGCACATACATTCTTTTATTTTACACTTTGCTCAAAAACATATTATCATCTGATTTTAAGCAATCCTGTTTATCAAAATCTGAATTTAATGTTCCCAAGTATAACTTTTTCTCATGAATGATGTCCATTACTCACGGGTAGTCACAGTGTTAATATATAACATTAACTCAATCAGAATAAAAAGGACTATAAAACAGGTGAGATAAAGGAAATAACAGTATTCCTAATATTCTACTTTATTTCTACAATTTCATTTCATATATGTATATAGATTGTATATATATGTATATATACAGTATGTATATTGTATATACACACACATATATAATCTGTACAATTGTATTCCAACTCTAAATATAATCACATGGCTTTATTTTTAATTCATAAATGTTAAAATATATAGCAAGGTAAAGTATTTTACTATAACTTATGTTCATCTAGAGTGAAGCAAGTTAATCACTAGCATTTGATTATCAGGTTGCGTTTTGTAGTGGAATTTCTATTTCAGGGTAATTTGAAATTTAATGACAGTTAGCCAGTTTACTGTAAAACATACCCACAATTTATGAACAGAACTTTGAGCTGGAAGATTTACAAACTGGAAAATAAATATTAAAGATAAAAATGAAAAGTTAAGCATAGTTATCTATGGAAGAATTTAATTCAATCATTATTATCAATTAATGTGGTAAAAGTCCTTAAATTTTATATTGGCATGACTATGAAATATATACTTGCATCACAGAAAAAAAATGCTATCAGGAGTTTTTAATGGCTATTTTGGACAGACCGATGTTTATTTAGAAAAACCATTTGACTACTAAATATGTTATTTTCTTTATCTCTGATGGCTGTGTCAACAATGTACTAATTAAGACAATAAATCCCAAAGACTAGACAGATTCATAAAGCAAAAGGTAAAGAGCAGTTTCTTACTTTTAACCCCTCAATAATAAAATGAAATAAAAGCTGATTTCAGGTAAAAGTAATGATTTTGAATTTAGAGAGATTTGAAGAAAAATTATAATTTTACTAAAATCAAAAGAAAATAAAACAAAGGACAAGACTAGAAATTATTCTAAAACACAAAAGATCAATGAAATTCAACTTTCTATTCTCTCAAAATTCAGTAAATGAAAATAACTGAATTTTGCAGTTTGTCTATATATGAAAAGTAGATTATTTTGAGAAAAGGATTGAGTTTATGAATTTCCCCACATCGTGTATTCATTTAAAATTAAATAACACTTACAATAATGTGGGGAAAATAATATTAGATAAGACTTCCTGAAGGGTGCTTACAAAGCCCTGTCCTCTGTCTTTACCAAAAAGCCTATTAGCACATGTTCAATATTCTCATGAAAATGAATGACACCTATGCTGTTGGAACCAAAGTTTGGATCTTCACTTATTGTGTCGTTCTGTGATCTCCAACCTTGAAATCATGCACCTGACTCAACTGATAGTTACCAAATTAAAGGAGGGGTTTTATGATTAGAATGGTGGATAGGATTCCCAGTCCTTTATTAACAATGGCTAAATAAAAGTAGAGCAAGAAAAACCGATGGCGTGCTCTATTTTAAAACGGGGACTAATGTATGATTTTAAAAAAATTGTTTATAGAAAGGAAACTGCTTCTCAGTTTTACTTACAAAAATGAATTCTACTTTAAAATTAGGTTTTAAGGAAAAGTGTTTTTTTTTTCCTCCCCCTGGAGAAACATTGTTTTCCCTTTTTAATAATTTTTTGAATTCAAATTTTATGTCTGATGACAATTTTTAAATGATTTGTACTCATGGTCAGGTGTTTCTCACCATTCCTACGGTTGATTATCTCTTTCCACTGAAACATCTTCATTGACTACATTGACTTTTACTACAAGAAATCTTATTACCTTTTGATTTACACAACAACAAAGTGTCTGGTTATTGTGACTTAACTGATGCTCAGACAACTCAAACAGCAATTGGAAACCTCATAATTTAACCCTCATTATCTGACTCTAAATCCTACTTTTTCTTAATATGCTATTCTGCATCCCTAATAATCTGATTATCTTTGTTCAGTGACTGTGCACATACATTTCTCAAAATATTTACAAGTGTAAAAAATGTAGTTAAAACCCTCAAATGTCAAGGGCCTCTGTATAACTGAGGTTAATGGCAGTGCATTTTCAATACAATTTGAAAAATTGGTCCATTAAATATGTTTTCTTACCAAAAAGATACACAGGAGATAACAAAATCATGATAACCTCTATGAGAACTTATATAAAATATTTTATTCTTAAGTTAAAATAGACTGTATTAATATTGATGCATCTGTTAAATTAAAAATAAATGTATATAAAACACGAAATGCATAAGAAGAAACACATGAACAATATTATGTAAGAAAAGAAAAATATCAAAATGTGTTAAAAGCTATAAGGGTTTAGAAGTCTTAATCTATAATATAGAATAGTCATTGACTTAGATATTTCGAATTGATTAAATGCTACAAATTCCTAAACTTACATGCCAAAGACAACTTTGTGAATATCTACAGCTATAGCATCTTTGATTGCACATTAAAAAAAGGTTAAATGTATAACTTAAAATGAAAACTACTGTAATAAAATTTTGTACTTGACTAATTGAGCCTTATGGATAAAAATAATACTTCTAATAATCTAGAAGTAAAACTTTCTGTATTAGAAAATTCTGTGTCATCTGAAAATCTTCCAATTTGGAAATTAAGAAAACATAATAAAATATTGACAGTAATGGAAAAGAAATGAATTATAGGTTTATAATAAAGATCAAGTGACAACACTATGTAGATTTCAACAAATAAAAAACTTCCAAACACCACAGTAAAGCAAAAGTTATATTATTTAAGTATGAAATAGCACAATTCAAGTTCTCATTAGAAGAGGTTTAATGGAACTTGAATGTAGGAACATTATTGAAAACAAAGCTAAAATAGTAAAATGATGTTGAAATGATTTGCATTAGGAAGAGCTGAAAATTAAAGAGGAAACATTTTAAAAGCATAGAAGAGACAATAGAGGTTTAAAAGAAGAGATTTCCAGTATAAATAAACTGAGTGTAGTGGCGGGGAGGTGCTTTTGTTCATTTTTGATAGGAACAGACATATTGAATCGGGGATCTGGGAGAAGACAAGCATTTTCCATATCAAGGGAATTTTATTTAAATCAATACTTTCCTTAGTACTTTTGAGTTACAACAGAACTACAATATTAGTGTATTCTCCTGAACCTTTACTTAATCCCATTTATATTTTAAAATCTAAACTAATAAAGAAGAAACCCTATAACACAACTTGATGAAAGCTCTACAGCTCTACTGGGGAAAGCAATTTGCTGTATCTATGTGATTGTACCCTATCAGTTATGAGATTAACTCTAAAAACAGCTAATGGCATTTAGGAACTCAGTAGTGTTCAGTTCATTTTTGTGGTATTTTATAAGACCATAGGTTAAACAAAAATGCTTCGAGGAAAATAATCAGTTTTTGGCAATCTGAGCTCCATTAAAACAATAAATATTTAAAATATTTTAAATGATAATAATTAATTAAATGTTGAGTTGTAATAAACTGTTACATCGAGATGGCTATGACAGTTGTATATTATACACCACAAACTTTCTATCTTGAATTAGTTTTAATTCAGATACAATTGAAATGAAAAGGTAGCATGGGATAATCTCAAAAGCATGATGACCCCTTCATGCTAGGGCATGTGTATCAACATGTCAGAATTATGATTTTTTCAGCTATTTAAGTTTGCTTATTACAGTCTTTCCATCCAAATTTACTTGACTGTAGTTTTAAGAATTGCTTCTCCAACTGAATTTATGTTGTTTAGTTAAAATATAAATGGGAGATTATGTAATTAGAAAATCAAGTCTGAATCAAAAGTTTTAAAAGGGTACAATGCAAAGGTGTATTTATATATAATAAAATTTTTCCTTGATCTTATTACAAAATGATAGCTTCCATATTTTTAGGCTACTCTATTTCCTCTGTGTAATGTAGATATAGATTATGAGATTATATTCAAAATTTCTGTATAGTGTAGAGATAGATTATAAGATTATATTTGAAGTCATCATATTTTAAGTTCTATTTCCTGCTGAAAATAGAAATAATTCCTATCCCATAAAAAATTCTTTCTGTTTTACCACAGTGAACTCATTGATGTGCTATTTTTCAGACAGGCAATGCTAGAAAATAAAACTGAATCATGAAAGTACTCTAAAAGTCGATTTAAGATCAGCAAGTAGGATACCGAAAATAATAATTAAATACACAAATTCACTGGCAGCTTTGCACTATGTTCTTGTAATTCAAAATAACCTTAGCTTCAGATGCCAGTTTCATGAAACCACACTGCATAAAGCAAGTGAATTACCATTTTATTTTTGAGAGAGGTTTATTTTTCCTCCAGAAAAATATATTTATATATAAATGGAAACATTAAATTTTTATTTAAATATAAAATTAGTGCTATTTTATTTATATTAAGATAAAGAAGAGGAGCCACCTGACTTAAAATTCTATGACCACATGAGCCAACGATGGTAAGTGTTTTGAATGTCTACCATGCCACCTGCCTTACTTAACTCAGGGCAGAGGGGAATCAGAGCCATAAATTCTTGTGGCTGAAAAACTCAAGGGAAGGGGTCAACCCAGAGAAAAAGAGGCTCCACAACAATTATTTCTTTTCAATTAAAAAAATCCTCTGATTTTTGAAGTACACAAGCATTTTAGAAACTGAAATTGGAAACTCAAAATGTTCAGATTTAAAAGTGACACTAGGTTAAAATGGTAAGATTCAAATTACTATAGTTTTGACAGTTATTTTTAATAATATATAATAAAAATTTCTATGAATATTTAATTTTTAATTTAAAAACAGTAGTGTTCTATGATAAGGAATATATTCTGAAGAATGTTAATAAAATACATAGCTTTAAGAGCACATACATTTGCATTCATATTTCTATTTGAATTAACTACAGTAGAAATATAAATTATAGATTTTTCTACAGTCTATTTTGTATAAAACCTTTACTTTCAAGTTACTTTCTCAGTGAATTTTACTACAGCGATAGCAAATACGCTATTATAAATGTCAAGATACCATCACATTAATCTGTTCCTATTATTGTGAGAGATCTTATGGATAGGACGCTAAAGAGAGCATGCTGGTCCTAAAGATATAAATTGACTGTTAAGATTTGTATATCAGACCTAGTATGTGGTCTAATGCCATTTTAGGTATTACCTAGAAGCTGGCTAAAGTCACCAAATTAAGTTTTCAAAGCACTTAATGGCTAAAGACTATTAAAAAAAGAAATCATTAAAAGAAAACAAACAGATAAATGGAAAAATGTAACTGTGGTAAAGTTCACTATTCCCTGAATGGTAGCTGATACACTACTGAGAATAAAATGAATTATTTATATATAGTCTGAGGATAAAGTACACTAAAACCATATAATAATATTAAACACTCTAGAAGCTACAGTTTCATTAGTACTCCATCTTCACAATAATCTTGTTATAAACAGAGTGTTTCCAAGTTAATACATAAAATAATATATCCCACTTACTCAAAATTATGCCTACCAGTAAAAATGGTATATAAGAGACTTAAAAAGGTTAATTAAGGTAGCAACAGCAGACACACTGTATAGAAAAATTAATTTAAATTGATGAAGAGACTATTTACAACTGCAGGTTTTCTACAGTGTTGGTGATGCAGCTTAAGGTAGCATGTCCAATTGCTGAAGCACTTTATGAAAATAAAATATATATCCGTTACAGAGTACCTTTCAGAGATCATAATATTCTTTATCCTGATCAGGTGCTGTAAAAATCAACTAACTTTTACACTGCAGTTTAGTTATGGTAACAATATTACCCTAGCAAGAGGATGACCATTTTTGCTTATTCAAATGAACATTCACTAATGCTAAAGATATTTTTCTTCTATCACAAAATGCAGTTGTGTATCCCAAAATCATTTTACACATCAAAAGAGGCAGAAGTATTCATTAAATATACCTTGATATGGAGCATTAAATCCACGGTATCTGTGATTGCTGTCTGTGACAAAATGCAGTCTGAGCCAGTTTTTGTTGCTGATAATTGGTGGTGGTATATTCATTCCAGATAACCTGAATTATGGAAGACGACAACAACAAAAAAAGAATTTAAAGGGATTTTTAGTGGTAAACGTTTTCACTGAATTGGGGCCCCCTAAAATTTTTCTACCTGTATATTACAATATTCATGACTTTGCATTATTAACTTTGTAATCACAAATGAAATAGTTTATGCATAGAAAAGTCAATAATAGAATCATTTAATTTCAAACACATTTTGCTCCAATTAGGTTGTATATATTAATAAAATCAACAAACTGCATATAATTTTTATTCATTCACATTTATTGCATAGATAATAATAAACATAATGGAAGCTGAACTAATGGTGCATGTTATTGTGTTCCCTATGCATTTATTCATACAGTATAGTTACAAAACAGAAAGACTTCAAGGCAATACATACACTTTTTCCACCTAATATATTTTCTGTATTTCACATTTGATGGCAAATTTCACAATTTCATTTCCCAGGACAGAACTATTTTAATGTAATTTCACAATACTATAAGTTTTCACAATTAACTTTCTTTATAAAATTTATATAATTCACTAAAGGTCTTCAATTGAGAGAAAACATTGTATTTTGGACATACAAGGTCTGCCCAGAAGGTATCCAGCCATGTTATATGAAAAAAGAGATATTTATTGAAGAAGCTACAAGATACAAGTAACATTGTACACAGCACAACGACGCCTCAGTCCCCCTCAAAGTAGGCACCTTGGGACCTCACACAGTTCTCCTAACTGCCATCAGCTGCCCCATTGTATTTTCCTGAATCTCACTGATGATCTGAAATCTCTTCCCTTTCAAAGGTAATTTTAATTTGGGGAAAAGCCTGAAGTCACAGGGCACCAAATCTGGGCTGCAATGGGGCTGAGTCACCTGGATGCTTTGATGTTTTGCCAGAAACTCTGCACAAGGCTTGATGCACGAGTGGGCACATTATCATGATGAAAGTGCCGAGCACCAGTTGCCCATAGCTATTCACGCGTGCACTTTCCAGTGCGCTCTCCTCAGCTGCCAGATTACACTGATGTTGCACAAAATGTTCTTGTTATATGAACAATGGTTGGACTTTTTCCAGACAGACCTCCTATATTTAGTTTCTACATAGCTAGTCACAAAAAGTAAGTAAGCATTTTATAATCTTCTTAAAGCAATATCTTGAAACTATGCCCCAGATATTTCTAGGTGTGTTATAAAACCAAGGTAAATATTCTCAAAAGAAATAATATTTCAGAGTTACGGAGAATTTTAGACTAAGTTTTTCTTATAACCAGTGTATGATGTATCTTTACCATTCTTCAAAGCTTAACACTTTTTTCTTCATCAGAAGACAAAATAGACAGTGTGTAGAAGGGTGTGTGTGTGTGTGTGTATGGTGATTACAACTCTTCTTCCAGTCAATCTAGGGAACCAGTAGAGGGACATTGGAATATTGGTCATTGTGCAGCTATATCTAGTAGTGAGGTGTAGAGATGGTGATAAGTGAAAGCATCCTTTATCCAACACCCTCTTCCCCTCCTCCCAGAAAAAAAAAAAAAAAAAAAGAAAAAAACCTTAGCTAGGATGTTGGGAGCTAAGCACCACGTACAGGGACTGACCACCAGTAAAGTCATGGAACTCTGCATTCACCTTTACTGTATCATTGTGCCTATGGGTGTAAATAATGGGTTTGTCAATATTATTTATGTAATCCAATTTTCTTGGCTTTTAATATGAACCAGTTGGGGTTTATCCCATACATTTCTCATTTCTCTTCCTGCTTTGGAATGTATCTTTACCATTTCTCTATCAATGTCCTATTTTCTCTTTTTAAAGTAGTGTTTCTCTTTATTGGTCTAGCTGGCTGGTTTTTCATATCAGAAAATATCCATGTTATGTTTATTGTGTTTACTTGTGCTTGGTTTGATTCAAATAGCAACTTAATGAAGAAAATATTTGGATTTGATATAATTTAATTTTCAATAGAGTAGCATGTTTAATACCAGATTTTGATTTATAATTTGGTTCTCTTCAATTCCCTAATTTGATAAGCATAAGTACCCATTCAGAAAAGTTTAAATCATTTTTGACAGGCTGTATACATTTCTAAATGTCGTCGTCGTCGTCGGCAGCCGTCCGTCTCGAGAGACGATGGTGTAGCTTCCTAAGAGTCTATCTGCACCGCTGAGAATGGCTGTGCAGTCCGACTCGGGAGTGACACGGTATCTGTCTCCTCCCGTGTTGAATCGACATCTTGCGATGACGCTGGAGTGTCCTCTCCAGTGAAGCTGAAGCTACAGAGCCTGGGCAGGGTGATATGGAGGGTCTGCTGTTGCCCATGCAGCAGACCCCCCCTCTCTTCGCAGCTGAAGGATCCAAGGGAAAGACAGAGTCAATACAGCTTGGCTTCAGGTGCGCCGCAGGAGTTGCCGGTGTTGACTAGAACGTCAAACCGCCTTAGGGACTCCGGCTCCGGATTTTCTGTCGGGGTTTACTCCCTTAGCCTTTCCCCTGAAGAGGTATGCCGCAAGGCAGCGGAGGTTTTTTGGAGTCAGAGTTTTCCTTCTCTGATGTGCCCTGACTGGAAGATCGAACCAGGGACATTTAGCTCGCAGGTCGACGCTCAATCCACTGAGCCAAACCAGCCAGGGTTATGCTCAGACTAATACTGCATAAATTTAACTTTTATCAATCTACTTAATGATCTACACAATCTACTGCCCATCAAGTCAATTCCAAACCATTTTGTCCCACCTTAAATCCTGAAATAAGGCAGAGTATAAATAAATAATGTAAACTACTTGCTGTCCCACAGCTCCCAGTTGGAAAATCTCAATTCCAAGTAGGGCAATCCTAGCCCAGTCCGCTGCAGCTCAGTGGAATAAGTGTCCCCCTGCCAGCCAAGTAGGAAAATCCTAACTGTCCCCTCCCTCAAATATTTTATAACTCCTTCCTGACTTCCCTTATTTATTGGAAATTATTAAATACTATGCGCGAAGCCATAACTTGGAGAGAAGGTAAACAAAAAGGACATGCTACTATCCTTGAGTTTTCAATTTACTTTACATATCTTTCATTGATAAAGTCTTCCTTCCCTTCCATCTATCATGTCTTATTTATGCTTTTCCAAAAACTTTATTGAGTTCAAATCTAGCTTTACTACTACTTTGACAAGGCTTCTTTGAGCTGCAGTTTCCCAATATTATGTGAACAAAGATAGTGCAGCTAGTATGCAGTGTTATGATAAAGATTAGTGTAATATAAAGCACATAGCAAAAATAGTTGACGTATAATAATTAATAGCAGCTATGGTTGTAATTATATAAATGTATTGAAAGTAATTATTTAATTCTTAGAATATTCTCAGTTCTATGCTCATTATTATGGTATATACAGAAAACTATAGCATGGTCTTAAACTTGGATTACAGTTTAGTTCCAGAGATGAAACTAATGTATGTGAAATAATTAAGGATGGTATATTAGTCTTTAGTTGTTTGAGGAGGTTGATAAGGGCTGTAGTATTTGGAGGATGGTTTATTAAGGAGCTGAACTTGACCAGTTTTTGGAAAAGCATAAATAAGACATTTCTAAATGTAATGAGACTATATTGTGTGGGTGGTTGAAATAAGCCATACTATATTGGTCACCTAGTACTGTTATTAATTAAACACATCTTACACAATATGAGTTTGCTTATGGTTTATGGAGAACATCAGTAATTAATATACTTATCTTTGCACCACCTTTTCACATGTTATCAGAGAAAGTCTTGGAAATAGAAAATTGAAAATATATGCCTCATAGAGTTCATCAAACTAATTTCTTTTTTACTTTATTGTGTTTTTCCCATTACCATTTAGTCCCCTTATACCAACCCTCCCCCAGCAATCACCACACTGTTGTCCACGCCCATGAGTCCTTTTTCCTTGATTTCTCTACTCCCTACTTTTCCACCCCCCTTACCTGTCAGCCTGCTCTCTCTGAGTCTGTCTCTCTTGTCCTTGTTAGTTCCATTTGTTCATTAGATTCCACATTTGAGTGAAATCATATGGTATGTTTCTTACTGACTGGCTTATTTCACTTAGCACAATTTCTCTAAGTCCATCCACACTGTTGCAAAGGATAAAAGTTCCTTCTTTTTCACAGCTGAGTAGTATTCCGTTGTGTAAATGCCCCCTAGTTGTTTTATCCACTCATCTACTGATGGGCTCTTGGAATGCTTCCATATTTTGGCAATTGTAAATAACTCTACAATGAACATAAGGGTGCTTATGTTCTTTTGAATTAGTGTGTTGGGTTCCTTCCGGTATAGTCCCAGAAGTGGGATCACTGGGTAAAAAGGCAGATCCATTTTTAATTTTTTGAGTTATCCCAACACTACTTTCCAGAGTGGCTGCACCAGTCTGCATTCCCACCAACAGTGCAAAACCCCACCTGCACTTGTTGTTTGTTGATTTATTGCTGATAACCTTTTTGACAGGTGTGAGAAATTTCATTGTCATTTTCATTTTCATTTCTTTAATGATTCGTGATGTTGTGCATCTTTTCATATGCCCTTTGGCCAACTGTATGTCCTCTTTGGAGAAGTATCTATGCAGGTCCTTTGCCCATTTTTTTAAGTTGGGTTGTTTGCTTTTTTTTGGTGTTGAGTTTTATAAGTTCTTTATAAATTTTGGATATTAACCCCTTATCAGATGTATCAGTGAATATGTTCAACCTTCTGTGGGTTTTTTTTTTTTTCTCTTTTGTTGATGTTTTCTTTTGCTGTTCAAAAACTTTTTAGTCTGATGTAGTCCTATTTGTTTATTTTTTCTCTTTTGTTCCCCTTGCCTGGGGAGATATATCTGATAAAACATTGCTACTAGTTATGTCTGAGATTTTGCTACCTATGTTTTCTTTTTCTATTTTTATGGTTTTAGGTCTAACATTTAAGTCCTTAATCCATTTTGTATTTATTATTGTGTGTAGTGTAAAAAAGGTGGTCTAGCTTTACTTTTCTGCATTGTATCTGTCCCATTTTCCAAACACCTTTTACTGAATAAACTATCTTTAAGTTCATTTTATGTGCTTGCTTCCTATGTCAAATATTAATTGACTGTAAATACACGGGTTTAATTCTGGGCTCTCTATTCTGTTCCATTGATTCATGTGTCTCCTTTTATGACAGTATCATGTTGTTTTGATTACTATGGCCTTACAGTATAGTTTGATATTAGGTAGCATGATTCCTCCAACTTTGTTCTTCTTTCTCAGGATTGCTGTTGCTATGTGGGGTCTTTTGTGGTTCCACATAAATTTCCAAAATATTTGTTCTACTTCTGTGAAATACATCATTGGAATCTTGCTATGAATTGTATTGAATCTATAGATTGTTTTTATTTAAAAAATTAATTTATTAAATATTAAAGAAGTTATTTCTTAAATATTACTGATTGCTATCTCTAGGTCTAATCACTATGGCCATTTGAAGGCAAGCACATATGGGTTCGTTCTAGATAAAGTCAGTGAGAATCAACTCTTGATAATGAAGAGATTAAGCATATTTAATAGTTATTTACTGAGTATTTACTATATGGCAAACACTGATGCTAAGTTTTGGAAATATATTATTAACAAGACAGGACAACTAATGATCTTACAAAGCAAAAATAAAGAAGGAAACATAAGTAAATGGCTAAGATAAATTCAGGTGGTAGGTAATGATGTACAAAAAATATAAGAGTAACATGATAAAGAATGTCTAGAAATGAGGTCCCTATTGATCTAATATACCTTCCAGTTTGCATTCCAAACAGCCATTTATATGTCTTAGATGACTAAACCAGATTTTAGAAGAATTAAATTAAAAAGCATGGTAATGATAAATGTCATAAATATGTAACCTACTATAATTATTTATATCCAAAAAATTCAGAATATGTCCCTTGAGTAATAAATTTAAATGAAAATATTAAATCATCAAGGACATCAAATTTTACCAAATATTTAATGCAGAAATACTAAAAATAATATAGCACATCTTGCCATAATTAATCTTTGCATAAATTGTTTGTATTTATATAATTTTCTACAGAAACAAGTAACTAAATCATAAATTATTTTTAAAATTTGATGAGAGATACTCTACTCAATTGAGCTACCTGGCAAGGGCCTATATGTCCTCTTTGGAGAAATGTCTATTCAGATCCTTTGCCCCTTTCTTAATTGTATTTTTTGTTTTCTTGGTGTTGAGCTGTACAAGTTCTTCATAAATTTTGGAAATTAACCCCTTATCAGATGTATCATCGGCAAATACATTGTCCCATTCAGTGGGTTGTCTTTTCATTTTGTTGATAGTTTTCTTTGCTATGCATAAGCTTTTTAGTTTCATGTAGTCTCATTTGTTTATTTTTTCCTTTGTTTCCCTTGCTCACATATGTCAGAAAAAGATATTTCTATGAGAGTTGTCTGAGATTTTACTGCCTATGTTTTCTTCTAAGACTTTTTATTGTTTCATGACTTACATTTAAGTCTTTAATCCATTTTGATTTTATATTTTTGTATAGAATAAGGAGGTGGAATATATTCCCAGAAGTGGACCCAGGGATTCCACTTCTGGGAATATATTCGAAGAAACCTGAAACACTAATTTGAAAGAATATATTCACCCATACATTCATTTAAATGTTATTTACAACAGCCAAGGTTTGGAAGCAGCCCAAGTACCCATCAGTAGGTAAGTGGATGAAGAAGCTGTGGTACCATTATACAATGGAATATTACTTGGCCATAAAAAAGAAGGAAATCTTATCTTTTGGGACAGCATGAATAGACCATGAGAGTATTCTGCTAAATGCAACAAGCCAGTCAGAGAAAGGCATTACCATATGATTTCACTTATTTGTATAATCTATTGAACAAAGTAAACTAACAAACAAAATAGAAATAGACTCATAAATACAGAGAACAGACTGACAGCTATCAAAGGGCTGGCAGCTTGGTGGCTGGTGTAAAAGGTAAAGTGATTGAGGAAAAAACAGACAGAGACAACAGTATGTTTGCCAAAGGAAAAAGGGGGTGCAGGAAGGTGGTAGAGGGGAAAGGGGGATAAATGGTCGTGGAAAAAGAGTTGACTTTGGGTGCTGAGCACACAATGCAGTATGCAGATGCTGTGTTATACACTTCAAAACTATATGATTTTACTAACCAAAGCCACCCCAATAAATTCAACAAAAAATACCAGCCTGATGCAGTCATATCTGCAATCTTTGATATCTCTCAATGATATATGTTTGTCTAGTTTGATTTTTCTCTAGTTTCCTCACATCTCCTTACAAGACATAAATAAGTTGTGCTAATATCAACTGAGCCACCCACTGCTCAGTGCTGATTTTTACATAATTTTCACAGACCAAGTAAAAAGAAGGATGTTTTTTAAAGAATAAGAAACAGGTAACACAAAAGGTGGATACAAAACCAAAGCAGATCAATAATTATGAAGATCTCAAAAATAAAAGGGCACATATACATACTTAATGTCTACATTTACAATTGTACAAAGACTTTAAAACAAGGAAGATTTGATGCTGGCACACTTTTAGAAATGAAGTTAGGAAGGAATGTACGAATTTAAGGGAAGCAGTTAGAATATTTTTTCCCTGTTTACAATCCACATCATTTGTGATTAGGATTCTCTTTTCAGTGATTACATGAGTATATGACATAAACATACACATATAATACTGTAAATGACATAGAAAGGGTCACATGGTTTCACATTACACAGTGTTCATAAAATGTCCATTATAGTACATCTCATTGTCTTACAAAAAACTATCAATAGCCAATGACAATTTCATGAGAGGATTTGGTTTTTAACAGTAGATAAAATCAGTTATCTTTAGAGGAAATAAAACATAAAAATTAACCACAATTTTAATACAAATCAAATAAAATTGATATTTAAACCATATGATTTCTAAAGTTAAGTAGGATAAGTTTAAACATCTTAGAAGTCATACATCTAACTAATAATGCATAAATCTGCCTTGCATGACTGCATATAGCATAACATATATCATGTAAGACTGATAAGAAGAAATGGAATAACAACAAATAAATAGAATATTGATTTAGTCTCTAAATTTGTAAACCTATTTAAAATTAAAATGTGCAAAAATATCGTTCAGAACCTATTTGTATTCTATACTGCACATTCAGTTACCTATGGAAATAAATTGTGTATGGCTGGCGATCTGATTTATAAGCTTGCCAGAGAGTTCAGAAGCAATGTTTCAGAAACAAACGGACCGCCACATCCCAAATAAGAAAATAGCATAAAAGAATTACCAAACTCTTTCAGTGATGTAAAAATCACACATGTCAAAGGCAGAATAAGTTCATATTAAGCTTTACAGTATAGTGCTGAAGATGTAAGAAAAAACAAACGTTTTTAAAATGTATATTTGTACACATCTATATATTTAATTTAAGCTTTCCAGTTTTAGATTCATGAGTTGTGCCTAGTAATGATTCCTCTCTAGATGTGGTTGTCTAAGGGTCAAGCCATTTAAATAAATATGCACAAGGTCACTCTAAGTATAAAGTGTTAGGCATGTGAACCAATTCAAACACCTCTTAAATATCAAAGTGCTTTATATAGAGAATCATATCAACTGTATAATTTGAGATAGAATTATACATTCTTATTTCTTAGCAATTCAAAATTCTGCAAAAGAGAGAAGCTTCCACATCTAGCCACAGTGACACAACATTTGGTGGGAGGAAGGGAGTGACAAGGGGGAAGTGTAAATTTAGATTATTACCAAATGGCCATCTTCCAATTTTATTTCAACAACTTAGCAAAGAGTCAACATGAAAAGTGAAAAATACTCTAACAATTTTCCTATGATGTACTCAAAATGTGGTAATTCTTTGAAGCTGATGTTTGGCTAATTAAACGTTGTATTTCTGACTTAGGTTGAAAAATATGTTCTCAGTAATGTTGGTTGCATTAGTCTGGAAGGCTATTCTGAGAGTCATTCCATTCCACCTACTGCTTCCAGTAAGTATTACACATAGTCTGGATAAACAAACCATTGTCCTTTGTATGCCGAATTTTCAAATGAGGCAAGTTTGTAAACACACTTGGTGATATCTCCAAAATCAATACCTTGGGTATCTGTCAAAGTATATATATGCATTTCAAATCTCTCCATTAGGTCAAAATAAATTGTTTCTACAGAGAAAAAAATATATATTTTTTAATGTTAAAAAGTGAACTATTCCTTTCTGAAAATCCATACCTGCAAATTTTACTATTGTTTAATCTTCAGTTACTCAGTTTTAAACACAAAATTTTTAAGCACAAGTTTACTGGCTACCTACTACATACAGAGCATGCAATGTAAAATATATATTTGAAGAATTTTAAGCTCTCATGCATTAACTACAACTGAAATGCTCCATTTGTGATAAGACACTACCAACCACTTTGGCCACTGAACTATATTATAATTTCCTGAAGGTCGAGACTTCATTTGAAATTCTTCACAGTGTTTATAGCACAAGAATATAACAGGTGCTCAGTAAATGTGTGTTTAACTGCATGAAATGTCAACACCTAACCTTCGGAAAAAAGTCATCACTTTTTCCCATCATGGAAAGAGCAAATGTGACAAGATGATATGTCAATAACATACTGTGGAAAGAGGGGATTTTTAAAGGACTTCACTTTAAACTTTCATTTTTCTCATAACAAATTTGGAGATCTGTTTCTAGTAAATGGTCAACATTTACTTCAGTTACCTATTAATAGGGTTTGGCTATTATGATGGCAAATGTAAATATTATTAATTGTCATAATTACAAAAGGATGTGTGGGAAACATTTTCTGAATGGCCATAGAAGAGATTAAAAATAGTTCAGGTATCCATCTTATATTAAAATTATATTATAAAATATTAATTTTACTCTTATATAAAATATTTAATTTCAGTCAAATTATTTGCAATCTTATTGAGAGAGCCTACAGTTGCGGTGTGTTTTCCTCTACCAACTGTCCCATTTCATTTCTTTGCTCCCCCTCAAAGCAACACTTCTGAAAGAATTCTATGCACACATGGTCTTAATTTCGTCATCTAGCTTTTCCTCTTCCACCTATTCCACATAGGTCTCCAACCCTCTAATGTACTTAAATGACTCCCAAGGGGGGCAAGACTATTGCACTTAGGAATCCTAATACCTGGAAACCGTTTCAAAGATATCTGCATGAATCTCCCTCATTTCCCCCATCACACCTTCTTGGTGTAAGCGCTACCTGATAACTACGTTAAAAACATTATCTCCTCTCTGCATTGTCTATCAGCTTTCCATGTATTATTTTCTTTCAAAAACTTATAACCGCATAGCATATTTTACTCAATTTGTTTATCTTCCACGCAAAACATTATGTTTTATTCTCAACTCTATCATCTCCTATAATAGTTTCTTGCAACAAGAAATCAATAAACAACTTAGACCTTGCCAAATTCCCTTTACATCCTAATATTATTCAAGCTCACAGCAGCATCAACACAGTTTACAATGTCTCCTTCAAGAAGCACTTTGTGACATCCTATTATTCCACACTCTAGATTTCCTTCTGTTCCATTAGTCTGTCATTTATAATGTCATTTACTAGCTCCTTTTCTCACTGTAAAATATTTGGGTCCAGTCTTCTAAGGTAGTCATGGGTCATCTTCTTATCTGAAAATGCATTCGACCCAAGTGATCTCACCAAGTTGCCAGGTATTAAATATCCCTCATAGTCCACTGACTCCAAAGTATATACAACTAAACAGTACTAATTTTCTCTTGAGCTTCAGACTTCTGTAAAATTCTGATGTTAATTATACTCTTGTTATGTTAAAATTATTTTTCTACATCCTTGGTTGTGCAAACACAAATTTACAAATGAGAAGAACATAATATTTAACTTTTAAGATTCAAGTTCAGAACAAGACACTTAAATAGGTGACATTTATAACTACTTAATTACAAGGGCTTCAAAGGGGTTAGGAAGCCTTCTTGGGGTAGCAGGGTTTATTACTTAAGTAGCTGTATCTCTATCCTCATCTCTCTGTGGTACACGCGAGACATTAGATATGGTGATTCCCAGAGCTCTGGGCCCTGAAACAATTGCTCCTGTGGTTTGAAGGCGAGCCTTACCAAATACCAGTCAATGACTGGCACACTCATAAGGCCTTATGAGAAGGTGGCATAAAGAACAGTGAGAGCTGAGTGTAGGGGGTATGGCATAAAGGCAAGAGAGCACAAAAAAGGACCAATGAGGTTTCCCAGATCCTGAAGAAGGATGTCAAAGTGTTTTCCTAGGGGAGTTCTCACCGATATTTAAGAGAGAAAATATCCCTAAATGTTCTAAGTGTTACACGTTATGTAGGACACCAGAAACTATGCACCCACCCCTACTCCGATGATCTGTCATTTCCTAAACCCAGCGAGGGGAGAAAGGTATTTGGCAGCACACAATGCCTACACTAAGAATACCCAGGCAACGGAGGAGATCACTGTAGAACAGCCAAGTAGTATGAACAATTGTGCCGGCATCAAAAGCTACAGAAAGTCACTATCAGAAAGAAAATTATTTTCTTTGTATTTTTTCCAGTACCATTTAATCCCCTTATACCCCCTCCCCCCCCACAATGACCACACTTCTGTCCATGCCCATGAGTCCTTTACCCTTTTTGCTCACTTCCTCCACCCCCTATACTGCCCCTTAGCTGTCATCCTGTTCTCTATCTATGAGTTTGTCTCCGTTTCCTTTGTTTGTTCAGTTTGTTCATTAGAGTCCACATATGAGTGAAATCATATGGCGTTTGTCTTTCTTTGACTGGCTTATTTCATTTAGCATATTGTTCTCCAGGTCCCTTTTGCACTGTGGGAATGCAGCCTGGTGCAGCCACTGTGGAGGGTAGTATGGAGATACCTCAGAAAATTAAAAATAGGACTGCCTTTTGACCCAGCAATCCCACTTCTCAGCATATATCCAAAGGAACCCAAAACACTAATTCAAAAGAACATAAGCACCCCTGTGTTCATCGTAGAGTTATCTGCAAGCACCAAGATATGGAAGCAGCCCAAGCGCCCATCACTAGATGAGTGGATAAAAAAAAAAACTATGGGGCATTTACACAATGGAATACTACTAGGCAATAAAGAAAATCCTTAATGACAGTGGAAACTGAGGCAGCATGCTGAATATCATGTAACATTACACCAAAGCAGAAGTTAAAGCCAGTTTCTCACCGTCTGTGTCAAAGTGCCACCTGTTTTCCAATGCTACCCAATACATCCAAATTATCTACTCAGTATCTGCACTTGTGTTTCAACTAGGTCTCTTCAATTCATTGTGTATAAATACAAACCTTTGAGGTTCATCCCACAAGTTATGTTCTCCCTTTATACCGCCATCAAATGGCACCATCACACAAAAGTTGCTCAAACATTTAAGAGCCACCTTTAAATTATCTATTCTTCTCATTCCCAGAAGCCCCATTCATTTGCAAATCTCCTTCTTCTGCCTCTAAAATGCATCCTGAGTTCACTCATTTTAATTTATGATTGTTCTTCTCATACTTGCCGTGCTCCTGTCATCCTGTCTCTTCACCTGAGTTGACTGCGTGCTCCTAAAAACTGCTTTTTAACCAGCAGCTGGAGTGTTATTTTACCAACCTACACATCACTACCATGCTTAACTACTCATTAAGCCTACCATTATTTCCCCTTTTTATTGAATTTATTGGGGTGACATTAATGAACAAAATTATACAAGTTTCAAGTCCACAATTCCACTACACATCATCTGTACACTGTATTGTGTGCTCACCACCCCAAGTCAGGTCTCCGCCCATCACCATTTATTCCCCTTCCCCTCCTCCACCTCCCTCCATCCCCCTTTCCCTCTAGTAATCACCATACTGCTGTCCCTGTCCACGAGTAGAACAAAACATTTTTTTCTTTTTTCCCTTCTTTTCTTTCTTTCTCTCCTTATTTTTGCTCAACCCCCCTGCCAGCTGCCCCCACCCAGCCCCTCAAGCCTCTCCCTCCCAAAAGCTGTCAGCCTGGAATTAACTTTAGACTCTGTACTCAGGCTTTACAAAGCCTAGAAGTTCTGGTCATTGTCGACTCTCCTTCCTCATCTCAAATGAAGTAACTTTACCTTCACTACAAGAAGCCACATGACACTGCCTTTTCCCTAATCATGGGACACTCTGCCGCCACACTTCTTTGCATCTAATTTTCTAACCTTAAAATGCCATTTCTTCACACGGTCCTTTGGTTAGCTAATCTCATCTTTCATTATTCAAAATTTTTCTTCATTAATCGAAAGTAGGTCTTCTCTATTATAATAGTAACATGTTTTCAGTTTTTGAAACTATTTATTTTATTTCTTAATTTAATAATTTTTGAAACCATGTCTTTAGAATATCATATCCATGCCAGCGGAGATCTTATCTATCTTGGTCACCAATCTATCTTAGACCTGCAAAATAGCACAGAGTCTAGTTTAAACAAACTTCTGGAAACCAGATTGAATAAAAACTTTAACATTGATTTCTATTTTTTGTAATTAGCTCTTCTGTTTAAGTAACAAAATATAAATTTAAAAAAGGTATCTCCATCAGGCATTCCAAGACAGCAATGTGATACCTTTTATAACCTAGAAGTTACCAGAATATGATTTAGAAGAACTTAAAAATATTTATGGTATTTTAATTTTGGCCATATGATTATCATGCACTATTATTCAATCACAAAATAGAGAACACACAATTAAGTTATTAATGAATAATTTTGTTAGAGTCATAAGAGAATTTCTAGTTATAAGCAATGTTAATAAAAATAAAATATTTATGTATGACAACCATCACACCAAATTTCACATAATGAAATATTTTTCTAAATTTATTAGTCATAAAAACTTTTAGTTAAAAGTAATGTTAATAGAGATTAAATAAAACATTTACATATGGCAATAGACACCACTCTGATATATCACAACTAAAATGGAAAGTTTTACTTTTTCTTTTTATAGTTATTGATTTCAAAACAACTACTATTATAAAACACAATGGAATAAACAGAATTAAGTACTCTAAGTTTAAAAATGTAGAATGTGAAACTTAAAAAATTAAAATAAAACAGTGTTCATCTTGGTTAATAGCTAAAGTAATGAACCATAATAATTCACATTTTTCCAATACATCTTAAATAATAACTAAATAAAATTTCCTTAAACATTTTGTTTTTCCTATTATGAAATCACTAAAGTATGAGCCATTTTTACCTACTAAGTAGTTTTAATCATTTGAAAGGCATTTTTTAAATTTATTTATTGATAAAATGAGCACTTTTATTGATATAAAATTGTTATAATTAAAATATTAATATTCCATTAAATTCACATTAATGGGTACAAAACTTTCTGCTAAATAAATGTTATTACTATTTACCAGGAAAACTTGTGAAACCTTGATCTAACTTTGTTACTAATGTTATTTTTAATTAGTATTCTACCTTTCTCTTAATATTAGCCAGTTTGGATCATCACATATTCTGTGTTACGTCAGAATGTGCCCTGAGCTATTTTAAATATTGCCAGCTAAAAGTTTAATGAAATATATGTACTTAAACTAAAACTTTCATTATGTTTATAAAACATTTTATACAAAATATTAAAAATTTCATCAGTCTGTGAGTTTTTTTTCTTTTAAACCAACAAAGAAAAATATCTAATTCAATATAATATAGAGAAGTGTTGTAAATAAAACCCCTGGGTTAATTCACAGTCCAATCATTGTTAATATAACGAGAACAGTTTGAACTACCTCTGTATAACCTGGTAGCCAAGGAGAATGGACTAGAATGCATATGTGTGAACAATGACAACTTTACTGTACTAGTCAGTGGGGGCAGTAGATGCCATTGAGTGAACATGTGTACGGTGTGGCCACTACATTCAAAACAACTGTGTCAGCTGAGCAACAAATCTTCATCAGATTTTGTGTTAAGCTTGAACATTCCTCATTGGAAACTATCTGATAATTCAGAAGGCTGCAGCTATGGGAAATTGATGATGGGCAGCTTCATCACAACAATGCACCTACTCATGCACCACGTCTCCTACAGAGGTTTTTGGGAAAACATCAAATCACCCAGGTGACTCAGCCCCCTACAGCCCAATGAAACTTCTGGCTTTTCCCAAAATTAAAATCACCTTTGAAAGGGATGAGATTTTAGATGGTCGATGAAATTCAAGAATATGCAAGATGGCGATTGGGAGAACTGTGTTGGTCCCAGGGTGTCTACTTTGAAGGGGACTGAGGCCTCACTGTCCTATGTACATTGTTTCTTGTATTCTGCATTTTTTTCAGTAAATATCTCTTTTTGATATTACATGGCTGGATACTTTCTAGACAGACCATGTGTGTCAATTCATCTGTTTCTGTTTCAAGCCTTATGCTAAAAACATGCATAAGTAAAATGATACACTAAAGATTCTGAGTTGATAAAAATAACATGGAAATATTTATATTGTAATTTTATTGTTAAAGTTCCCTTAGGTAGTGTTTCTATTTTAATTAAAACTATTCCATAAGTCTAAAGAAGCTCCACTAGTGATACCTGTAACCCAACATCTTCCAATAGTTTGATTTATATGAAGGTGGTAAAAGAGCCAAAATTATATTTCTATTCTATGGTTGCATTATAATTTAAAAATTCAATGCCACTTATTAAAAAAACCTACACAATCAAATAAACTTCAAAATGTGTACTGAATATAATATATACTTTAATAAATTATTTATAAGTATTCTTGTAACAAAGTACATTATAGCAAGCATGGAAAATGATAAGGGGTGATATAATCACCTGAAAATTAGCAAATGTATTCAAGAAATTACATAAGGCAACACAGCACAGAGTCTACTCATGACTCCGCAAAATCATTCATGATGGTTAAAAACATAAACAGTTTAGAAATTGACAGTTAACATCCATACAAAGGCTCACTTCTCTAGCAACTCGAAGCAATTTGGGTGATTTTACTTTGTGTTAGATTATATTACCCAAAACTTACATTCTCATCACTACACGAAACCAAGCCTAGTAGACTTGTGTTTCCAAGAAACAAATCTAGCAGGTGTCAAAAGGGAAAGTAAGGAAAGATTTGTCCTTTTTGAGAACTATCAAATCATAGTACCCTGATATCAGCTGTCCTTCAATTATTTCATCTTACTTCCACAGTCCCTGGGGGGTCTACCTGTCTTCCATCTATTTTGAACATGTGCCTTTGATGCAAGACAAGAAATGCTAACATATAAATCAGAACCAATTATCCATATTAACTTGTTCACTAACTGCTAATTCACTAAAAAAAAAAAAAATGATTGCTTAAATACAGATGGCCCATAGGCATATAAAAAGATGCCGAACTTCACTAGCCATCAGGGAGATGCAAGTTAAAGCCACAATGAAATATCATCTCATACCTGTTAGAATGGCCATCATTAATAAATTAACAAACAAGTGCTGGTGAGGATGCAGAGAAAAGGGGACCCTAGTGCCCTGTTGGTGGGAATGCAGACTGGTGCAGCCACTTTGGGAAACAGTATGGGATTGCTTCAAGAAACTAAAAATGGAACTGCCTTTTGATCCAGTGATCCCACTGCTGAGATTATACCCAAAGAATCCTGAAACACCAATTCAAAAGAAACTCTGCACCCCTATGTTCACAGCAGCGTTATTTACAGTAGCCAAGTGCTGGAAACAGCCTAAGTGCCCATCTGTAGATGAGTGGATCAAAAAAAAACTGGTACATTTACACAATGGAATACTATGCAGCAGAAATAAAGAAGGAACTCCTGCCTTTTGCGACAGCATGGATGAAACTGGAGAATATTATGCTAAGTGAACTAAGCCAGTCAGTGAAATACCATATAATCTCACCCATGAGAGGAATTCAATGAACAAAATAAGCTAATGAACAAAACAGAACCACAGGCAATGAAACAAGGAACAGAGGGGAGGGGGAAGGAGGATAAGAGTGGAAAGAAGGGGAAGGGACTAGTCAAAGAACACGTATGAATGACATGTGGACATGAACAACAGTGTGGAAATTGACTGTGAGAGTGGGGGTGGGCCGGGAAGAGGAGGGCAAAGGGGGAAAATTGGGACACCTGTATTAGAATAACAAAAATGATTAAAATTGCAATTTAAGATTGTTTTGTCTGTTGATGAATTCTAAAAGTGTCTTTAGTCTAAATTGTTAAAAAGGACCTGAGATTGTCAATGCATGGAAGATGCAGATATAATTTGCTAACTAACCTGAGTTTCAGAACCATGAATCACTTTGGAAACATCAATTATTCTAAAGAAAGTTTTATCTATTGGGAGCAAAGAAGAAAGGGAAACAAAAATATTTAGATATAGGCTGGCACCTTTGCGACTGGGTTTTCATTGGAAACATTTGGGTTGGAAAAATAGGCCCTGGGAATGTTCTGTTAAAATAGCAGAACAAAGCAGAAGGCATTTCTAGGGAGCTCAGCAGCAGATGAGTCAAGTGTAACACTTTTTTCTTTTCATAAGATATACAAGTTAATTAAGAGCAATTAACCTAGCAGTAGGTTCCGAGGACTGCAGGGCCTTGTTTTCATACGAAGGTTTATGTGGGACTCTAAGAGCTGAAGAGCCTTGGAACAGGAGACAATAAACCTGACAAATTGGTGACAAAATACAATTAACTATAAAATGAAAACAGTAATACTTCTCACTTCTATTTGTGCTTATTTAAAATCTTTGCCTAGGGAATATAGTCAATAATATCGTTATAACTAGGTATGGCACCAGATGGGTACAAGATTTTTCTAGGTGATCACTTCATAAGGTATACAAATGTCTGATCACTAGGTTGTACACCTGAAACTAATATAATATTGTATCATAACCATAATAAAAAAATTTTAAATAAACCAAAAATGTTTTAAAAATAAGATATTTGCTTGTAAGCTATGGTATTCATAAATTTTATAAAAAGTTCTACGTATTATAAAGAAATGTTATTTGTTTTCAAGAAAAATATAGCTGTGGAAGAAAAGGGGGTTGTATTAGAAGATACTGCTGAGCTGTGCAGTGGCTTCCTGGACCACCCCTCCTTGCCTTCTTTTCCATGGGGCCACAACTCTGTTATCTGTTCTATAGCTGCTTCTCGCTAGGTCCTTTATGATCCCATATTTCTCAGCTCTCTAGTTTTAAACAGGATGCTATGATTCTTGTGTTTTGCAAGGTACACTCTCCCTAAAAAATCGTATCTACTTCAAATGGTTTCTGTATCAGCTTCATACAGAGAATAAGCATTCGTGTCAAACAGACTGTGCTAGAGTGTTAGAGGATCATTATCTACATAAACACTAAAGTCATCCAAAATAACTGTTTGAATTATAATGCAGAACAAATTTGTGAGTTGGGAATTTAAGCTCTCGGTGAGGTCTTTGGAACACGAGGGCCATGCTACTAGAATAGAGGAGGAAAGGAAATGGGAGGCTGAGAGACAAAGAAACCAAACTGGTGTTTTCCTGGATTTGGAATTAAGGATAGGAAAGTCATAATGGAATTCACTGTTAACATATTTCAAGTAAACCTTTGTCGTAAAGTTGTTTATATTTTAAGAGTGGGTTTAGTTCCTCGTGTATTTTTATTATTTGATTGTTGTAGCTTTATAATTTATATATTTAGAATTATGTTTATGCTTTACAGTAGAAGCACTTTCATTCTATGTAATTGGGACACACAAGCTAATAAAAAGTTAAAGCAGGGTGTTAAGCATTCTGTAAGTAGGTACATAAATTCTTTATATGCTTTAGATATGTAGATGTACAGTCATTTATCAAACTTCTGATATAAACTTAATAATTTTTCTTTAAGTAAATGTTTAATAGTTTTACTTGTGATTAATTATTTATATATATTTTTACATAAAATGCATGATGGATAATTTCTTACCATTCCAATTTCTTAAAAGTTAAATAAGAACAAAAGATGCCTATTAAATAATCCTAGTTTAAAAAATGCTCTTATTTTTTCTATCCTCTACCATTTTCTATTATTTTGTAATATTAATTATTTTCTGTTAATGTCTTTCTATCTTTAAAGATAACTTATCCATACCTAATTTACAAGAATATTCAGTCATTCATCCTTATAATTTTATAAAGCATTCAAATTTTTTTCATACAACAACTTACACAGCATATTCACTGATATTTCATCAAGTTACATATATACATAGTCAAAATAATTCCCAAACCTTTGGTCTAAAAATTTGTTTAGCAAAGCTATACTTATACCATCACTAAATTCATGTGATACTACACAAAAAATATTTTCTGCTATTGGGGTGGTTCACATATGTGTATATGAAAAATGCTATACTTTATATAGTTATAGTAATTTCTGCATGTTATATTATTAAAGGTGACTTCCAAATAAGAACAAATTTGAATAATAATTTATTTACATAAACATTTTTTCAGAAGTATTTCAAATGCTTTTTTTAATTTGAATAAAGTTTTCCTTCATTTGAATTAGTATAGGCTATGACCAGAAAAGTAAAGGTTAAAAGAAAAATATGTTTATACCCCATAGTGGTAAATTGAAGTTAGAATTCAGATTTCAATGTGTATCCTTTCAATTTGCACTATAAGAACAGAACATTCTTCATTCCCCCATCAAATATTCTCTCCAACCAATATTGTCATTGCTGTGAGAAAATATTACTTATTTAAAGCATATCTTCAATGCTTGGGTACTCATTTGAAAACTCTATTGATTTAACATAGTTGGTACATTTTATATTTAAAATAGCATGCTCAATGTTTAATATATAATACTTCAGCATTTCAGATTTATACTTAATTTGCTGATGAAATTACAAGTGAACCCATGTCAAACTCAATACTTACACACTTGGTTTACTTTGAAAATTAAAGCACTGAGCTAGAAAACAAGCACACTGTTCAGGGACACTATCTTATAAGTTTGGATGTTAGCTACCCGCTGTTCTCAATAAATCAGCCTGCAAACTACTGACGACGCCAGAGCATTTCATCTCTCTATTTGTTGGGAACAACTGCCTACAAACCAAAAGCTTCTTCATTGAGTTTGTTCAGTCACAGATATCTTAACTCCTTTAGTATAGTTTATGCTTATAACTTTTTAAAGCAAAGGAAATACCAATAAATGTAATAGTAGAATAATTATGAATGAAAAATAAAATATTAATAGGCTAGTGCTGTTCCATTTTTCAATATATTAAAAGATTTGTCTAAATTCATTCTTCAAATCATAGTGTTCATAATACCTACAATTAGGAGAGGTTTATTATAATCAGTCCACCCTGGCTGGTTTGGCTCAGTGGATTGAGCGTTGGCCTGCGAGCTAAGTGTCGCTGGTTCGATCTTCCAGTCAGGGCACATCAGAGAAGGAAAACTCTGACTCCAAAAAACCTCCGCTGCCTTGCGGCATACCTCTTCAGGGGAAAGGCTAAGGGAGTAAACCCCGACAGAAAATCCGGAGCCGGAGTCCCTAAGGCGGTTTGACGTTGTAGTCAACACCGGCAACTCCTGCGGCGCACCTGAAGCCAAGCTGTATTGACTCCGTCTTTCCCTTGGATCCTTCAGCTGCGAAGAGAGGGGGGGTCTGCTGCATGGGCAACAGCAGATCCTCCATATCACCCTGCCCAGGCTCTGTAGCTTCAGCTTCACTGGAGAGGACACTCCAGCGTCATCGCAAGATGTCGACTCAACACGGGAGGAGACAGATACCGTGTCACTCCCGAGTCGGACTGCACAGCCATTCTCGGCGGTGCAGATAGACTCTTAAGAAGCTACACCATCGTCTCTCGAGACGGACGGCTGCCGACTATTATAATCAGTATATTTCAAAATAATTTCAATAATTTTATATTATACCATGTGCTTTGACTTCATCTTCATTGTTAAGTAGCTTAAGTAATTACTTATCCTTAAATAGTTTTGATTGGTGGAGTAAATTAAAAATAAATTTATGACTATAATTAGTATGTATGAATAATGCTGCATTTTTGTCCATTTTGCTACATGGTACATACAAATTGTTTGAGTTGTTCTGCGCTTTAATGTCTAATTTATTTAACATAGAGAGCAAGCAATTCATAAAGAAATAATAAACAAGTTACACAAAACATAGGGTTCTTTTAAAAAAAAATTTAATAAT
Organism: Furipterus horrens; assembly: GCF_987537825.1. Taxonomy (NCBI): domain Eukaryota; kingdom Metazoa; phylum Chordata; class Mammalia; order Chiroptera; family Furipteridae; genus Furipterus; species Furipterus horrens. Next base: position 17,937,563 of record NW_028327177.1, on the reverse strand, counting down.
TGATGTATTTAAGCTCTACCTTACTCTCCAAAAGCTTTTGTTACTCTTACTGATAACACAATGGGATAAAACTAAGCTGTTAAGGAAATCAGTGAAAGGTGATTAACAGAAGGCTGAGATAAAGCCAACCAATGCTGAGCTGGAGCTTCCCGGTCCCAGCTTGCATGACTGATTCTTTACATGCCTTCATATGCTCCTCTATGTTCAGTGGCAGCAGGCTAGTAGCTTGGGCCATGGAGTTGGAAGATGCCACAAATTGGGACAAATTTTCCTTTATTTTGGAGAGGAATTTTAGCAGCACCATCATGGAAGCTATTCCATCTCTGCAAATATCAACTAGAAAATATTCTGGTCTACTCCATCTCAGAGACTAAATGCTGCTCAATACGACAGAAGTCTGTAGCATGGAGCAGAGTCACCACAAATTTAACTGGGGTGTTTTTTAAATCAGTATCACTTGATACATTTAATTAGGCATCTATAGAATATGATTTTAAGTTATGTCATTCCCAGGTGTACCTTCTTCAATAAATTAGTGAGAAATATACAATTATATAATTGGTTGATATGATTGGTAATCTAGAGTGCCTGGATATAAGTTAATTAGGTATCTGTAAATACTGCAACACACCAAAGAGTGCTTTGGGCTAGCTTAGATTTTACTAAGCTATTTTCTTTAGCAATTAATAGCCAGTGTGTTGTTTCTTATGTTGTCATTATTTTGTGGCAATAAAGCCATAAGATTATTCTAGAGAAGTTGCATCTTGCTCTTTTAAGTTCCAAGGATATCAAAAGCTATTCTAGATCATTAAAGTTCAAGCAAGAGGTGAGGGATAGGGGGAAAAACAGCCTGTTTTTACTTTATCTGGGTATACAATACATTCCTTCAGACCCTCCATTATGATGCCAATGAGTTTCAGGGGATATTAGAGTATGAGTAGCTAAATGTATAAATTAAGTTTACAAAACTAGTAGCCTTTACATTATGTGTGGAATGCCCAGGGTTGTTACTATTGCTTTCTATTATGCAGCCATATACTCAATAATATACTAGCATATTACAATTATATTTTATATTATGTTCTATATTGTTAGATATATTATAATATAGGTATATGTATATATGCATATATATTTTATAAATAAATATACAAATAAGCAAACATATTCACAATGCATGTTTAACATTTTTTTCCAGATAGGTGTAATAATGTAAAAAATATAGAGACAATTGTTCTGTTCTTTCTTTTCTCAATGCCTAAAACCACCCCCCCAAATGCAAATAACCTCATTCGGTATATTGTGTTAGAGTAGATTAATGGTAGGTTAGTGGTAAATAGCCAAGTCTATACTTTGATGGCTTATTTTACAGTCCGTTGGATGAAAGTTCAATGTATGATGTAAGAAAGCATTCATTTTTGACAATGAGAAAAATCAGGTTTGACAGGTTTCAAATCAGCTCTTGCAATTACTAACTAGCTAGGTGATCTGGACAAGAAAATCACCATTTTAAGCCTCAGGTTCTTCATCTATAAATTCTAGAGGAACTTAAAGATTCCTGTGAGGGGTTTATAGCTTTTAGTGAATACCTTGAAGGAAAAATATAGTACTTTTAAGTATGAAGTCCAGGTCATATCTCTAGTTGTTGCGGAGGAATGGATTGGGGAATGAGAAGATAGAGAAATTCACTTAAAACAAAGAAAAAAAAAGGAAGAAAGAAAGAAAGGAAGAAAGAAAGAAAGGAAGGAAGGAAGGAAGGAAGGAAGGAAGGAAGGAAGGAAGGAAGGAAGGAAGGAAAGAAAGAAAGAAAGAAAGAAAGAAAGAAAGAAAGAAAGAAAGAAAGAAAGAAAGAAAGAAAGAAAAGAAAGAAAGAAAGGGAGAGAGAGAGAGAAAGGGAGAAAGGAAGGAAAAGAGCAGATATGATAGACTAAAAAGTGAGTAAGACTTAAGTTCTGTTTGATCATTTAGAGAAAATTTTAGAGTGACAGAATTATTTTCCTTGGCATTTATTTAACTGAAGCCTTTTAATATCAACTGTGCTTTTGGATCTAGATTTCCTTAAATCAGAGAAGAACCTACACTATACCTCATTTGAGCTTGAATTCCTATTATAAATCTGAAAAAACAAAACAAACAAAAAAAAAACAACAACAACAAGCCTCACACACATCAGTTATGTATTACACATGTGAGAATAAATAAGAATCTGTCCTCATTCCTGATTTGACTGTACAGGACCAATTTGTAGTATAAGAAAAAGATCTGACAGCAATTATCATTTAAAAACATGGACTATCTCGGGAACTTTTGGTTCAAATTCTCAAACAAGTCGTGACTAAGAAAAATCCTCTTTGTAATGCTGATATACTGTCTCTCAGTAAATTAGACCAGGTGTGTGGTGGGAAGAATATTATTCTGTTTATTTCTAATGGAAGAGAACAGCATAAATCTGGCTCCTGAATCCAGAAGGATCATTTTATGGGTCTCCTAGATTGGTATTTGCTATCTCTTTAAATGAGAAAAAAAGGAACATAAAATACCAATATCAGTTATCTATTTGTGATCAAAGAGTTTATCTAACAAATAAGTGCTATAAAAAAATGGTGACATGGAAAATTTGTTTCCTTTAATCGTCACGTTCTACCAAGACCCAGCTTTTCTAGTGATGATCCCATCTGAATGGAAGTCACTATCCCTCCACTGAAATACAATTCTAAAAATCTAGTACATTATTATCTCTAGTCTATGCATTTGTGGATGTGAATGATGGACTATCAAAGCAGGAGGACATGTACTTTCTTACAATCATGCATATAAGAAAATCATTCCACAGTGAATTTAGAGGGACAAGTGCAAGTCTAGGTATTGAGTTTGGTGCCTTTTACAGATTTTGGTAAATTAGAGCTTGAATTCAGGCCTGTCACTTTCCAAAACTCCAGCACATAAAATTACTACCGTATGTCTCTCTCAGGAATAGTGGTCAGAAGTTCAACACTGCATTAGTACTCTTCAAAGTCTTCAGGGCTCTTTTTCTAATAGTGTAATATCTGATTTGCACAGGATGTCCTAAATCCAGTGGCTATTTACATCCATGTCTATGAATTTTATTTATTTTTGTTGAAAGTACACTTATTTAAATATTGAATTCTGTAGTGTATGGAGGTAATTTATGTAAATCACTTCCCTTGTGGTCAAAAGATTGGGTCACTTTTAACTCAAGATTGCTAGCATATAGGACTAAAGTTTACCAAAGGATGGGCAATTGGTGGGAAAAAAAAAAAAAGGAATATAGGAACAAATGACCGTTCAGGGGGAAGAGAGAGAGAGGAAGTGAGAATTCGTTGTGTGTGTGTCTGTGTGTGTGTGTGTGTGTATGTGTGATAGAAAGAAGATTATACTTGATTTAAAATATAGATACAGTAGTAAAAATAGGCTGTTTGAAGAAATTCTATTTGAATAGAAAACGATTCAAAGTTGTACATGAACATTTGGAGAAATAGCTCCTCATTGGAAAATCTGTAGTACACAGATGAATTAAACATAATATCGGTATCTGCATTTCTGGGAGTATATATATATACACATCCTAGTAATTTTTGAAGACCTAATATCAGAATGTTGCAAACTCTTAAAGAAGCTTAAAAGTTATGACATGAACCATTGGGGATGATGGAGTGGGGTTGGGGGGCTGTCCATATATTGCAGCCATGGTGAGAAGAAAAATTTAAAAAGAGAGAATAAATATGCAGAACTTTAAACTAGTTAATGCCACAACTGCAAGAATAATAAGCAGATTAAACAATGTCAAACACTAAAAAGAGTAACAATAAAAGTTAAAGTAAATGACACTTGATCAATTGAGTTAAAATAAGAGGAGTTGAAATAGTTATTTGGTAACACATAAACACAGATGAATGAAATAAAGCATCACATGTGTGTACATTATACACACACACACACTCACCTGTATATATGTATATACATATGTGTATATATATATATACACACACACATATGTATATAAATATATATACATATATATATACACATATGTATATAAATATATATACACCAGTATACAGTGTTTATAAAATCAAGAAACATTAATAAACACATAGCATGCCAAACATTACTAATCCATGATCGACAAATATACAAGTTTCTCTTAAGAAAACATAGCCATCTATTGTTATCAATAATTTCTAAGAACAAAAGTATATAAAGTTGGCCAAAACTATAGAAGAGATTTTAGGTTAGATAGACAAGAGCATGTCTAAATCCTTCTTTCATGAAGAACTCAGAACTCTAAAGACTCTCTGAATATAAAACACTAGTTGAATAACTCATTAGTTCAGTTGACTGACAGACTACTCAATTATTGGTAAATAATTGGTAAAGACTATTCAGACAGGAACAAATATGCAAATATTCATGTTTCTTCTCACTGTCAACTAGGTCTTTTGTACATTACTTCAGACAATAGACTGAACCCTAAATACATGGCCATATTATTGACCCATAATGAGAACGCTATAGTATATAATTGACTAAATTGTAGACTATAGATTTAAAAAGAATATCCCCAGTCTTTAAAATTGGTGAAGTGCTTAAATTTATATAGTTTAAAGCCTAGTAACACATAAAATATTTCCTGCTTGGATGTATTATTAGCAGACAAAATGGACACTAAAATATTTCTAAATCGAAAGAAAAGATTACATCAGGAAGACAATTCAAATTATCTGATTATTTTGATGTTTTTCTAATATATTATAAAAATACTTCTCATATTTCTTTTTTCTTCCAAATTCAGTACCTGGGGAAATAGCGGTAGTGTTAGTTGATATATTGTGTGCAGATGGTTTTAAAGAGTTAATATGGCTCTTTAACTGGAAGATAATAAATGACCTGAGTTAAATCTCCCATAGCACTACTTCCAGATCACCAGGGCAACCTTTTGCTTCACTGGTTCAAATGTGCCTTGGTGGTTTAAACCATAATTGCACTTCCCTGGACACCTAATTGACTACAAGAGACTGACTTAGCTACATTGAATAAAATTTCATTACTTTAATTATTGTTCATTGAGGTGTTCCAAAATTTTAAAACAAACTGTCCATGTGAAATCTCATTTCCAGGAAAAAGAAAAAAAAATGTGCTATCTAAAATTAATTCATCTTTTAAATAAAATACAACTTTATGCTAGAAGGGAAAGCTTGGGGTGTAAGTAAAATAATCTTTGTTGATAAAGCTTATGATCTGAATGCAATCTTTACTGTCAAATAATAGAAGAAAATATTTGGATAATTGAAAATAATACTAATAACGACTAAAACATCTAGAACATTCAAATTAGGCTCATAGTGAGCTATTCTGTGTACAGCTGCATATTCCCATGAGGTGGGGCATTGATATAATATTCACTTTATAGAAGAATGAAGTATAAAAAATTTAAATAAATTTTCCAAGGCCACACAGCTAGAAAGAGGCAGAGCTAGAATTCAAGGCAAGATTTTTTTTTTTTTTTTTTTACTTCAGTGGTCTTAACCATCACACTGTTAAGCAAAATTAAAATAAAAACATTGATAATTTCAGTGGCAATGTAATTTAGTATGTTTGATATTCTGATAAACATGTTTTATATTACCTCATCTAATCCACACAATAAACCTTCTACTCTACATATCTTTACTTGGCCCATAGGAAAGGAATCACTTACCCTCACCCTTTGTATTATTCTGCTGGGGTGCTCATCACAAGGTTCCACACAATTCTATAGGCTGGAAGTCCAACATCAAGGTGTCGGCAGTATTGACTCCTTCTGAAGATTGTGAGGAAAATCTGTCCCATGTCTCTCTTCCCTAGTGTCATGTGGTTTCCTGAAATTTTGGTGTTCCTTGGCATGTAAAGGTATCACCCCAATCTCTGCCTTCACATTCACATGGCATTCTGCCTATGTGTGTGTGTGTGCCCAAATTTCCCCTTTTTATAAGGACACAGTCATGTGGAAATAAGGTCTACCCTAATGATTTCATTTTAACTTGATCATGCAAAGACTTAATTTTCCAGTAAGTTCACATTCATGGGCTCTGTGGTTTAAGGCTTCAACACATGAATATGGAGGACAGGGAATAAAATTCAATCCACACACATGTCTTGCTCTCCCTCCCACTTATTTTTAGTTCTCTTGCACAAGAGAAATGTTACTAATATAACTGGTGAGAGCCAGAGCCATTTATTGTGCCATTTCTCAACTTTTGGAAGCATAACTGACTTACAGGTCTAAAACCAGTCTCCATACACTCCTATCTCCATGTGGTACACACACCTGATCCTTGCGACTAGGCCACCATCACCTCTGTGTTTCTTGCTAGAAAAGTCACTGAAATTCTTCTCCACAATAGCAATTTCATATTATAGAAGTATAAATTGAACTATGGTTGCCTTTTGGAACTAAGCCAGAAAAACTATTCTACCTGAAAGTATCTGGGTCTTTTCCAATTTACCAAAATAATATAACTGGTTTTCTATTTGACTATTAATGATCCTGCTATTGATGCCTTTGTGACTGGCAAATCCATAGCTGAAAAGGTGTGAATAGAAAAATTCTAGCAGAAAAAGACTACTTCCAAACCTTGACAGATATGATATGGGTCTCGATATTTATGCTAGTTTACAGATAAGGAAACAATAACTTGGGAGTTGAGTAACTTAATTAATGTTTCATGCAAACAAAAGAACAAATAAACAAATTTTAAAAAAAGAGCAGAAAAGACAAATGGCTTTTCTGATATATATTAACTTCCTTCCTTCCTGCCAAAAAGTCCAAATAAAATACATTTTATTAAATCCCCTAAATAACTTCCAAATGGGTTTAATTTTATGCTTTAGAAGACACTATTTTAAACTTGGCATACACTTAACAATAACAAGTAGTAGTTTAGGATATGAATACGTGTGTGTGTGTGTGTGTGTGTGTGTGTGTCGCAGGGAAGAGCGGAGCAGAGCAGGAAACAGCAGAGCAGAGCAAACCTCTGGGTCCCACTGTTTGCAAGTTTGAAGCAGCACACCCTCCTCTGTTCCAGTGCCCGCTCCATTCTGGTGCTATCCCTGTCTGCTTTTGTTTTAGCAATACAGGATTTGAAATGAAAATATCTAACTTATTTTAAATTTCATGAATGTGAAACAAAGCATTTGATAGTCAATTTATAGTAAATTAAACATTTTTATTTTTTCTTATATCTATTAGAATTCCATTTGGCTACTGGACACAAAAACTGACTTACAGTAGCCTATATAAATAGAAATATATTTTCTTATATAGCAAAATGTCCAAAGGTGGGCAGTACAGGGTTGATAAATTGCTTAAGGTGTCTTAGAGAACTGTATCACTAATGCTCCCTAATTCCCAGTACTCCTGCCCTTCCTTCCCAAGCACTTTGAAGACTGTATTCTCTTGCCCTCTTACAGCTATCTAGGCAAGACTATGTGACTAGTTCAAGCTAAGGTAGTTAAAAGCCCTTTCCTGACCCTTTTGATCTCATTCCTTCCCTGCCTTGACTTAGAAACGCTGTGCTATAATTGCACATACAAGATAGTAACAGACTAAATTCCACACACTACTATTTAAAAGGCAGTTGTCTTTGAGCAGCGATTTTTAACTGATGTGCAACAAGAATTTAAAAAAAGAAAAGGCAATACAAGACGATTCAGTCTGAGGTCCTGCTGACCTCTTCTCCCTAGATTGTCAAATTAAAAAAAAAAAAAAAAAAAAAAAAAAAAAGACAACTACAATAGTCATCAGTGTGAATGTCCTGTCTTGGGCCATAAATATATAAGGTCATATGATAGATCTGCATCTTAGTGGTCATGCTGCATAATAAAGTTGCATCCAGTTGGATGACTCTTGGTACCAGAAAGCCTTATATACAAGTAGAGGCACCTGATCTTTTTTAAGTCACTTTGAAACAAAAAGGGTAGCTAATTACCTTTATCACATTTTTGTAAATAAATCAAAACTATACCTATTTTTGTCATAATCTCAAATAATATATTTTGGTATGTCATAGACTATTAATAATTAGTTTATGTGTGCCAGGAGGAGAGAATGCTTAAAAAAATCTCTGCCCTACAGATGATACAACTGACTTTGTTTGAGTGAGAAATAAATATGTGTTTAGTAAGCCACTGAGATGTCAGGATTAATTTGCTTCACTCCACAGCCTAGACTCTGACTAATTCATAACGATGACTTTCCTCATTATTCTTGCAGTCAGGTCATCGCCACCCATTCAGCCATCATCATCACATTTCAAGCCAGAAGGTAGAGAAGAAGGTGAAGGGGAAATAGCCAAAGAAAATCCTAACCAAGTATGCTTTTTCAAATTTCTCTCCCAAAAGGCAAAATTCAATGATTTGTACATCGATTCCTATGACTGAAATTCTTTCACATCGCCATTACAGTTGCCTGGGAGTGTTGAAAGGTGATTATATTTAACTGAATATACCACCATTCCCCAAATCTGTAAGAAGGAAGAGAAAATTGGCATAAAGTATTCACCCAGTCATGTCTGTCATAATCTTCATGGAATTATTCTACAAAATAGCTGTTTCCAACAATTTTAAGAACCTTCTAATTTCAATATGCTTCTAAATGACTTCTTTCTTGTCTTTTTTTTTTAATTTTAACCCTCATGGCCACTATCGTCCCTGAAACTGTCTCTCCTCATTGCTTCCATGGAACCTATCTTTCTGCATTCTTCTTTCTCTCATCTTTCAATTTTGTTCATGAATTTCTCTTCCTGCCCATATCTCAAAGTTGCTTCTACTCAGTTTTTATTATTCCACTAAGATCCTTTGGGCTCAGATACTTCTATAGCTCTAACCATTATTTCTCAAAATTATTCTCATTCTATTTCATCTCTTGCCTTATTCTTTGGAAATCCAAGTATTTAAATAATGATATGCTTTTCTCCATTAAATTATTATTTTCCCTATATTCCTCATTTCATTTAGAATTAGAAAACTTTGAGAGAGGCTCAATCCCTCCATCTCTATTATCCCATCTCATTTTCAATTGATTTGCAAGTACCAAAACTGTCTACTAAGTTAAAACAACATCATCATCCCCATTTTCAACTTGAGTGCAACTTCATCATTTTTTGTTATTTTCATCTCTTATAGAACTGGGGTGCCTGTCTACATTCTCTCTCTACTCACTCAATGGCCTCCATTTTGCTTTACAAAATGATAATTCCAATTTCAAGTCTGATTATGTAACTTCCATGTTTAGAATCATTGTGTCTCCAACACCCCAATCAATCTTCACAGTCAAAGCCAAGTATATTAGTAAAATATGACAAGATCTTCATGGTCAGATCATCTTCCTGGGACCTTCATTTTTCATGGAACAAGGTGCCTGCTATTTTTTATACAGATGAGACTTTTAGCATTCTTGAGACACAACATACTATGTGATCTCTTGGAGATTTTACATTTGGCTGTTTCTGTTGGGAGATATTTCACGAATCTGTCTCATTTCTGTACATCTTGTAAACAGATGCATTGACTTCCTTATTTCTAGATTATCTTTCCAAGAATGCTTTCTTTAACAGCCTTGGAATATGTAGTTAATACAATCATCTGAAGTAAAGAGTGTGTTTCTTCATAGCTTTGAAAGATATAGCATCTTACGCCAGAGAAACAGGCAGACAATTCTTACTGTGTAGTATAACAGATTTAGGTGCCTTCAACTCAGGGTTTCTCTCTTACAATGGATCTTACCGCACATGCAGCTCTCACCTGGTCTTTTTCATGTTACCCTGTGGGATATCGGGTAAGAGAAACTGATAAACCTGAAATTCACCCTGTTTCTGTGTGATGATTAATAAAGCTCATTGGATCTGACTTAGGTGTCTTATTTCTTCTCGTGCATATTTGAAAATGTGGCAGGCTAACTTGTTAACTGACCAGTAGGATGCAATTTCTGACCCTTTAGAGTTCTTAACAGTGTCCTCCCTAGGCAATATTGCCCAATTTTACTTCCTATGGAACCCAGTCTTGCCATCTTAATTAATTATAAGCCTTGTTTTAAGACTTTGCTGAAATGTACTCCCTCTGTGAAGTTTGCCTTGTTTCTCCTGAGACAGTCTTTCCCTCCTTTGTTGCTCCAGATATGCTTTATATAAAAACATTCCATGGAAGTGTTTATTTACAAATGTTTTCCTTACCAGATTGTGATCTTGCTAAATATTATGTCTAGGTTTGCCTTTATATGCTATATACTGCCTGGTATGTAGCAAACACTAAATGACTCTCTCTTAAAAATAAATTTATTAATAGATTTTCTTACATGTACTCTCCAAAATGTGACTTAAAGCACACATACATGCACACATGGAATACCCTGATTTCCACTGTTCTGTTGTAACCAATATCTTTTTCCTACATGAACCAGCACTTTAATCTCACTTATTCCCTTAACTTGTAACGCATTATTACTTCCATCTTAAGCAAGTTGCCTGTAATTATAATTGTCTTTCTAAAACAGAAAATGCAACAGCTGCACCTACTCTGAAAATGGATCCTTGGAGAATGTAATTAAGTTATTTCAATTTGGAACGGAATATTATCAAGAGATATGGGATATATAACCTTAAGGCATACCTTTTCACCTGGTTTTTAATGCTATGTTATTTGCAGAGACCTAGATAACTAGAAAATTAGAATGTAAATTTTTTGCCTGCTCCAATCAGAGGTTTAATAAATGAAATTGTGTGTCACAGAATCTTACATGCTATAGTTAAAACTTTTGGTAGGTGATAGAAATAAAGAGGCTAAGGCTATGTGTTTATTATCTTTGTGCTACTCTTTACAACTTTATTTACTTCGTTTTATTGGCATGGAGTTTCCCTATAACCCATAAAAATAAGGCACAACCATGTTTAAATAACAAACTTAATCTGAAAAGAAAGCCTTTATAAATTTCTAACCTCTCCAGAAAAGCCTATTCCAAAGTTAAATTATTTTTTACAGATTATGCCTATAGAAATGTATATTTATATTAAAATATATACTTTTATACTTGGCAATTACTTTAAAGGTTATTTTATGTTTAAATAGTTCAAATATTATGGCAGAGTGTTTTAAAACACACTCTACATCTCATTTCTTATAATTTTACTTCAGATAATGGTGTACATTTTTATGGCTGAAATGATCAATATATGGCTAAATGATTGGTGTTGCAGCAAGCAATGTCTCTAAGCAAAACTCAGGCTAGAGGAAGTTTTATTTGATGAACATAGCATTTGATGTTACTAACACTTGGTAAGTACTGAAAAGTTAGCCAATGAATATAGAAGTCTGGCATTAAAAAGGTATTTCAGTAATCATCTAGAATAATCACTACTGAGTTCATGAGTTCTTTATTGCCAATAATCAATTGTCTACAGCTATGTAAAAATATTTTCCAAGAAAGAAACTTACTACCTACAGGCAATCATAGCTTTATGGTAAGTCATTAATTATTTTAAGTGTCTACTTATCTTGATCCAAATTTTCTCCATTATAATCTGTAACTATTAGCCTTAGTTTTTCCATTTGTTCAAACAGGCTAAGTAAATCCTGTCTGCATTATAAATATTCTAAATCACTGGAATAATATTATATGAACATCCCAAGTTTTAAATATTTTCTGCTTAAGATTATCATGAAATAGCTTCAATACACATATATAGTCAGCACTTCCAGCCCTAAGAGAGCCTTGGCTAATTCATTTCTTATCAACAGCGAGACAAAGAATTTAATAGTTGAAAGAATATTTTTGAAGATAACAGTAATGAAATGTACTCTTAGTATTCAGGATAATTAATCTACATCAATCTATTTAAGTGGAATTCAACATTATTAACATAACACTGGTACATGTTGATATTGACCTGCACATAAAATGAAATAATAGACGAAAATATTTACAGAGCAAGCTATTGTTATAAGTGATAATATACTTAGAAAAGAAAATGCAATGTTCCAGTGATCTCCTGCAGATGTCAAAATGCTCCACAGGTAACACGAAAGCTGAAACCTTTTATAAATTCCATGACTTGATCAAAGATAATCTGGCAGGAATTACTAGATTTAAAAAAATAACTGAAGCACGCAGTCATAATTTCTTATGGTCTCTGAAACTATTGTATTTTGATTGAGCATTTTCAACTGAAGCCAAGTTTAAAAATTGATGGAGTTTAAGAAAACAAACACAACAGAAAATTTTGCTTTATAAATGAAGTGGAATTTCATGGGTCTCATTATTTATATGTTAATAAAAGCATGGAAATAAGGATATACTCAAGGAGAATTTAGGGTAAATCCATGAATGCTATATATGCAACAAGTTACCTATGAAGAGTTCTAGATTGAGAATTCTCACACATAAAATTAACCTTTGAAGTTTATGCCTATTCAGCAAGTTGCCCATAATATATCCTTTGCTCTCACTCTCAAGGAAAAAGCTCATAAACTGATTTTAACATTGGTCTAACCCTTTGGAATATAAATAATGAAAAATTTAAATAATAAAGATAGAAGGAAGTGCTATAATACATTAAGTTTTTCAGGTAAAGGCAGTTTTATAATTATAAAATTTAAACTGTCATTTCATTAAATATTCAAAGCAAAGAATGTTTTGAAAAATGTAAAAAATGTAAAACATAGAAAGAGTAAATCTTTTGCCTGAATTTACCCAACAATTTAGTAGTAGAGATAACATATGCATATATAATAATTTCTGCTCTTGAAAATATTTTATATGGTCTTTCTTAATGTAACAGTTATAAATAAAGACAAAGCAAACTTGGTATCATTAAAGTATCTCCTCAGTTACAGGATACAGTGGATACCAAATGAAATGATGATAATAAAACCATAAACTATGGTTATAATAATGTGAGCCATGTTTTATTATATGGGAAAGTCTAAGAAGATAACTTACAACTATAATGTCACCAGAACCACAGATGTGAATTTTTTAAATCATTGAATAATTAATCATTTTAATCAAGAAATGGTTTGAAAAGCTGTTATAACATTTTTTATCCATATATTACTTCAGTTGTACACTATAACTTGACAACTGTATGTACTACAAAGAGATTACCCTCAAAAGTTTATATAACTTCTATTGTCATACAGTTGGCCCACTTCACATACCTGAATATGACCTGCAGTTGCAAGTCCACAGATGTGGAGGGTCAACTATATATATATATATATTAATCTAAACCATTTTATATAGGGAATTTGAGCATTCATGAATTGCATTATCCTCAGTGGGTCCTGGAACCAGTTCTCTATGGATACTAAAAGACAACTAGGTTTTTGGAAAGTCAAAATTATACACAAACTTTTGATTGCACTGGGGTCAATGATCCTACCTTCTTTGTTTTTCAAGGGTCAACTATATAAGTACGAGGTAACACACTTTAGAAAGAAATAATAAAAAGGTTATCCTAGGAGGCTTGTTTTTCAGTTATGTCTTATTATATAATTTTTATTATATCAGACCAATGTGATTCTGTCATCAAGACGATCATAAAAAATACTAAGTAACAATAAGAATTATCTGTGAGACAAGATCAAGTAAACTATTCTCTATAAGCACTGGTTCACTAGTGTTTAATATTATGCCATATATAAAGAAAATAAGAGATTATTTCATCCATGTAATCAGAACTCATGAATATTTTATTAACTAGTGTAAATATATTCCCCAGCACAAAGTCTCATGTATTTGTTGAATAAATGAAAACTAGACTTTCCTTTTAACATGAAGTATACAAAGTCTGTCCAGAAGAAGTCCAACCATTGTTAATCTAACAAAAACAGTTTGTGTGACATCAAAGTAACCTGACAGTCAGGGATAGTGGACTGGATTGCACATAAATGGACAATGACGACTTCACTATAATAGTCAGTGGGGCAAAAGATGTCACTGAGGTTTTTTTTTGTTTGTTTGTTTTTTTCATTTTTTTCATTCTCAAGCATTTAAACCACAATTTTGCAGGTTTTTTTTTGCACTGAGGCCTCAAATTATCATGAGAAGAATTAAAGTTGTATAACCCTAAGTGTCATGGCCTGAAGGAGGGGAAAACACAAACAGAAAATAAAGTGGATATAGGAGTGGATATAGGTGTGTTATTTTTGTCTCATTTTAAAAGGTATCTATTAAGATCATAGCCACATTTGGTAATTTTACTGAAGCCTAGTCAACTATGAATACCTTTTTAAAAAACATTTAGCTAATGTCCTTTTGTCATCACTCCACAGTATCACCTACTCCTCTTCACATGTTTCCTTCTCTTATCTGAATACCTTTTTCCCTTAGTTTTCTGCCTGCTTCTCTAAATGCACATCCTCAGGGTTCTTATGCAGATCATCCTTCTAAACCTGGGTTTTATAAGTCGTTGCTATGCAGGCCTAGTCCTCCTCCCCTCCTGTCTTCTCATATCATCCTGTCTTTCTGTAGCTCTAATTCATGACATCGACTGGTTCAATTACCAACTATATATCCATTTTTCTTCTACTAAGAGCTCCTGAGTCATATAGACAGATATAGTTATCTATCAGATTGCTTTAATAGAATGTCTAAAATATTTCAAGCTAAATAAATCTAAAACAAACTGAAATTTTCATAGCATTCCTATTGCAAACTTGACCTTCAGTCAACATTTTCCAATATGTCTTTACACTTTTGCACAAGTTAGAAAATAATGTTTTATTTGAGCACTATCTTTTATCAGTCCTCAATTCATTACAGAGTCCTTTTTATTATACCTCCTAAATATCACTCAACTCATTCTACTTCTTTATCGCTATCAATACCGTCATAATCCAAACTACCATGATTTTTTTCTTGGATTACAGCAATCATGTATTAAGTGGTCTTCTCACTGTGAATAAACCGCACTTCAAATCAATCCTTAAACATAAGTAAGAATAATCATTTGAACATTCAGACCTCTTTATGTAATTGTTTTTGATAAAACAATTTAATAAAACCCCACTCTTCTTACCAAATCCTTTACATGGCTTAAAAGGCCCTTCCTAGTCTAGTGTTTATATATTTATTTCCTTCACCAATCTCATGATTCCTAAGCTACTTTACCATTCAATAATTCAAGTGTATTCAAATTTTTAAAATAGCATAAAGAGACATTTTGTTTTTTAAACTATTATATCCTAAAAGTATGTTCTATAAGCTGTAGAGTTTTCAGAACATGTCTTGAGTTTCTAAATAAAGAGACCATCCTCACTCAGATTATATTGTTTAAATTTTGCTTTCATATAACAGGGTACATAAAAGATATATCTATAAAAAAACAAAGCCAAATTTCTTCCAGGACTATTCAATTACTTTGGAAGGAACCATCAAGTATGGACCAGCACACTAAAGAACATGAGTGTAAATTACATTGGAAGAATTTTAGTTTTCATGCACAAATTTTGATTATCACATAACTTTTCATTGATAGAGTAATAAAGAAATATTGATGGAAAGCTCTTTCAAATTTTCAATCTATTTGCTATATTGGTGCCCAGATCTTCTAAATTATCCCTTAGCTCTGACAGTTGCCACTTATAATTTTCCTTTTAACTCTAAGTTCTTTCAAATATTTAAGTCTTTAAAAGCCCACACATAGCTATTCTTTGATCTGCAGTTTGCCTTAGGCTATGACATCAACACTAGGATAACAGAAACTACTTACCATATTGTAGGTGGCTCAGAACCTTCTATTTCTAAGTAATCATACTTTTCTTCCATTTGGAAATCAGTAAATATGAGTGAGATCGTGTCCCCAGGCTCAGCCACAATGGTCCAAGTGCAATCGGCATTGTTATGGTATTCATTAGGAAAACTGGGACTTGATATGATGCCACTGGATCCTCTCATTGTTCCTCCACACGCATCTTCAGCTGTTGATAACAAGGATGAAATGTTCAGATATGTCATTAAGAGAAATGCAACTCTTTTAACATTTTTACTAAAGTAACATAAATAAATATAAACTACATCTTGACAATTCTACAGTCATGGTTGAAACAACAATAAAAATAAGTGAAAATCTACATTCCAATTCATCTCAGAATAATAGAACCATAAATATCTTTTAATTGATTAGCTGATGATGCTGACTCTTAAGGTCTTTGATGAGAAATCTTCAATTAGTCTATGCATGTTTATGTCAGGGCTGAGCTTTAGTTTTATTTTTTTAATCTAGCTCATTACAAAGTCAAGAAACAATTTGAGGAAGAATGTAATATAGTTTTTTTTCAATGGCATGATTCAAAAGCTATTGAAAATACTTGTGGAAATGCAATTTAAATAAATATACATCATATATCCAGGAACTTTTAATCAGAAAGAGAAATAATATAGTAATGAATACGTCTTTGTTAATATATTCCCTATGACCTCATCAATGTAAATATATTTTTCTAGGTATTCATATATATATATATATATATATATATATATATATATACACAATATTATAAATAATTGTCCTACTAACTTTACTTTAGAACCTATGGTTTTTGTTTTCCAAATAGGGGTCATGAATTCTTCGTAAGTCTATTTTTGACCGATAGTGTATGCTCACTGAGGAGTTACATGACTGGCTGTGGTTAGTGTGAAAGTATAAGATACAGCTCCTTGTTTCATAAATAAATTAAAGCTATGAAATTTGTTTTGTCATAACACTATTTAGACCAGTTGAGTTAATGAGTTACTCATTTACTTGTGCAATAAATTGTCTCAAAATTTTGTTGTTGTTGTTGTATTCATCCACTCAGGGGATTCTTCCAATTCAAGTGAACTGTTTGAGGAAAAATCTGGCTCTCCAATTATTATTTCATTTAATAGATAATAATCCATAACTTTCATAAGCAGAGGTGGGCAGCATCCTATTTGACTCCACAATGGGCAGGGAATAGCAAATGCATTGGTACTGGGGAAAACATGATGATTATGCTATATGGATCAAGTAACATTAGCTTCTTTCTGCCCCACTCTTTATCCATTTAATTCTGCAATTCATAAATTAAAAGCATGAATATATTACTCTTAAAAGATATTAAATTAATTGTAGACTATATAAATATTTTCAATTGTAAATTATTTTCATTGCATGTCCTCCCAAATTTTTTAAGTATTTTTGGAATTAAAATAAACTAGTGGTTCCAGTTTTGACTATGAGACATAGTACTATAATTTTCTTGCCAGAACACACAATGCAGTCCCTCAGTACCTTACCTTTAGCATCCGGTAAATATGACTTGCTGTTCCCCATCCCCAACCATGAACTAGTTCTACTCTTTATCTTCTCAGTACCAATACTAGGGTTGAGTGCTGCTTTGAAAACAAAATGCTACACTATTATATATTCATAGTGGAACTGATACCCAGTCTATTGGAATCAGCTCTGGGAGCTGTTTATTTCCCTCTCTCTAGATATTTCAGCTCACACTCAGATTAAAGGAAAAAACTATCCATATTATAATTCAAGCATTTCTATAAATCAATATGTCCAGTCGTGGATAGTGACTCTCAAAGAAAAACAAAAATTACTTTGTTTGGGTTAAGGTTCTTTGCTCCCCCTGGTTGGATTCGTCATAGATGGGGCAAAGGTAAGGCAGAGAGGTGGGCCCTTCCTCCCTGTTCTCCTTCCTAGTACTCCTGTTCATCCATTCTTATTCCCTGAGCTCTCTGCGATTCCTCCTAAAGTTGGAAATAGGAAGGATCAGAGGACTTGAATCTTTTCATTTGCCTGCTACTGATTCGGTACAGCTTTCCAAGAATTATGGCAGATGACTACAAAATTATTCTTTTGCTTATGTTATTTTTTGTGGGTCTCTCAGAGATTTCCCAATCAGTTCCCTCACGGGTGAGTGGGTCTCTGTGGCTGGCTGATTACATTTCTCCCTCATGCCATGGGAATAGAATTGTGTGTTTCCATCTTATTTCTGACTGTCTTTGTATCCCTGAGGTGAGCCTCTCAGGCAAGACCTAAGACAGAAATTCCTCACACAGTCCTGCATTTGGTCAAATGAAAACATGCCACATATATGCATTGTCTGTGGAAATACAGTTTCTTCCCACATGCGGCCCTATGGGTTTCCAACAGACATTTAAATATTTCAATCATGGTTTTAAAAATAACACATGTGTCCTCCAAGTTCCAGGGCATACAAATAAAATTCTCTGTATGGCCCCCTTGAAGTTCCTCAATCTAGGTTAGCTGAAGAGAAAAATAACCCCACGCTTCTAAAACATGAAATAGAGAGCAACTCATAGAACAGCTCACTCCAGGGAAATTATTTTACAACAAGATACCTTCAAGACTAAAAATTTATTCATTTACACTTGGAAACAAGAAGGAGAACTCAGATCTTCCAGCAAACAAACCAATGCTCTTGCCAATTCTTGTATCTACTTCTTTATACAGTACTGCTGTTCGATCTCTTTATTACTACAGAAACTATCATAGAATCCTCATGGGACAGAATGGTGGAAAAGGTAAAGATTGCTTTTAGTACTTGTCCAATATGCACTATTTTGCTAAGGTGGCCCTACCTAAATGCTAGAACCTATGTATTGTGATTTGGTCTGGATTTAGGACAGTATTTATAAAAACCTATACATTTTCTGTAATTATGGATTCTTAGAGCAGAAGGTACTACATACACCAAAATGTTTACTTTAACCAGAGTTAGAACACATGAAAGACAGCATTAAAACAAACTGCGAAGCCCTTAAACCCAGTGCTGTGCTCTGTCAGCGAAGTAACACTGCTTGGTCCCTGGTCAAATGAATTAGTACAAATCCTGTAAATGATAGAACCTTAATTTTTTTAATTGAAGTATAATTGGCATATAATAGCCTATTAATTTCAGGTGTACATCATAGTGATTTAATATTTATATTAATTATGAAATGATCACCAAAATAACTCAGGTTAACAGCTGTCATCATGGAAAGTTATTATAATATGATCGACTACATCCCTGTGTTGTGGAAGTTTGTACCTCTTACTAACCTAACATCTTCACCCCTTCATCCCTCTTGCAACCACAAGTTTGTTTCCTGTCTTTATCAGTCTGTTTTTATTTTTATTTTTTCTTCATTACTTTTGTTCTTCCGGTTTCACATATAAGTAAAATTATATAATATTTGTCTTTCTCTGACTTATTTCACTCAGCATAATATCCTCTATGCCCACCCATGTTATCACAAATGGCAAGATTTATTTCCTTTTTAAGGCTGAGTAATATTCCATTCTATATACATATTACAAATTCTTTATCAAAACATCTATTGATGGACACAGGTTGCTTCTATTTCTTGGCTACTGTAAATAGTGCTGCAGTGAACATAAGGGTGTTTCTAGCTCTTCAAATTCATGTTATTGTTTTCTTCATATAAACACCCAGAAGTGAAATCGCTAGATCATATAAAAGTTACATTGTTAATTTTTTGAAGAACCTCCACGCTGTATTACATAGTGGGTGTACTAAATAAAATTCCCACAATAGGGTACTAAGTTCTCCTTTTCTCCACATCCTCAACAACACGTATTTTTGTCTTGTTTTTATAGCCATTTTGATAGGTGTGAGGGGATATCTCATTCCAGTTTTGACTTGCATTGCCCTGATAATTAGTGAAGGAATACTGTATTATAAATTTATTGTCAAATAACTTTTATTTTCTATACTTTAAAATAATAGAATTTACATAAACTTGGTAAGTAATCTTTAATTTCTTATCTATAGAGCAGGGAGAAAAAAAACAGTATTTTACACAAACATATTTTTCCTAGAATTAAACTTATTTACTTTCAATTTGTTTTGGCTTTAAGTCATACATTATATATAAGTTACTGTAGATTAAAACTGACCCAAAACATGACAGTTAAAAAAAAAAGAAGACAGCTACAAAAAATACTAGAAAAGTTTTCTGTAACACATAATTTCAGACACTCCTTCTGTGATCCGCCCTGCTACTAGCTTCTTGTGAAGTAGCTTAAGGATGAGGGTGAGTGAGGGAGGCAGAAAGGAAACAGGCTTGTTTTATCAGAGAGAGAAAGAACTGTAAATTGTGGCAGATGAGTACACTTGGTCAATTCCAGATGTTAAGCATTCAGTCCAATCTCCAACTTCAACATGGGCAATTTTTCTGCAAATCTCCCTTCTCCATCTCAATATTACATCAACCCTTTTAGGACTCAAGTAAAGTGGTATGTAGGGCTTTGTATTTCTTCCCAAAACAAGCATCACTGTTGTATGTCTTTTAATTAGAAAAGCTATTTTAATATTACACTTATTAATTATCTATTATATTATATATACAGGACAGAAGTTCAATTTGTTTAACTGCCCTTTTTCACATTTAATAGTTCAGCCTTATGCACCTTTGTGTTTATGAAGAAACTTTCATTTATAGAGGAGAAAATTGAGCAACTGAGTAGGTAAATTGCACATCTTCTAGATTGCTATTTTTATTTTATATTTGTCAAGGCACAGCAAATAATGCTGTCCCAATTCTAAAGAAATGTGGACTTTTATGATTATGAAGAAATATTAAAGGATTTTAATCATTTCAATTTCGCATTCCAGCTTCTTTCATACTAAAACAGATGAAATCAAATTCTTCTGAGAACAGATTTATAACTTCAAGAAAAACATTCATCATTCATTCTTTTGAACACTTCATGGAAAGAAAAAAAATCTATGAATAATGGCATCTCAGAATTGAAAGTTTTTTCCTGACTATTCAAATATGCTTTTGAGCAAATAGTCCATGTTAATTTACAATTATCTTCCTAAGAGACATGTTGAGACAATGAGAAAGTTAATGCACTGAGGCAAGTAATAAAGAAGTATGTGAATTATAGTTTGTCTATTTTTAAATCCTACTTAAAATATATCTCAGAATGTACAAATAAAAATACAGCTATTTATTCATGATAATTTAAATATTTGAAAAATATATTTACATCTAAAAGAGTCATGACAGAGCAACAGGGAAAATTTTACATTCTATCCTTTGAAAAAAATTTTTTAAAATTAACAAGATAAAACTGTTTTCAAACACTGGTCCAGAGCCATAAAGAACTGTGATCCCAGAAGAAAGGAGGAAAAAAGCAGGAAAGCCCTGTAATTGCTTGGCCCTTCATCTACAAGCACATTCAGGACCACAGGCCAGGGAGGATGATTATGAGTAGGACATGGTGTTCTCCCTGAGCTGAGTGGACAGCGTTCAGGGAGCACAAGGTAGCTGTGCCATGTAAGACAGAAGTCTAGAGGAGAGGAAGCTCTTCAGAAAAATAACTCACAAAATCTGCATTGTGGCTCCATGCATCTTAGATAAATACTACAAATGTATGCAAAGGATGAAACTTCATGAAGTCAGGCAAAAAGAGATCAGGGGAGACAAGGAGCCTGCATGCTGAATTATTTCAAGACATCACACTGGGTTATTTTTCAACTTCCTCCAGCTAGAGTTGAGAGTCCTCTTTAAATAACCAGAGTATTAGTAGAAACTTCAGAAAGGATACACTTCAGTAGAAGGAATAAACTATCCCTGGTGAAAAGGTTACTCTAGATATGCCATAACAAGTATTTAAAGTAAACTTCAAAGGACACAAACTAAACTAAATGTAACTACACATATACCAGAAGAAAGACCAGCATCTTTTAAAGAAAGATAACAAAATCCAGATACTGAATAACTTAAAATTCATAATGACCAACACCAAGTAGAAAATCATTAATCACAACAAGAAGCATAAAATCATGACCTGTTTCCAAGAGAAACATCAGTCAGTAGAATCAGAACGAAAATGATAGAGATTATGAACTTAATAGGCAAGTACTTTATAACAGATATTATTATTATGTCCTACTAATTAAATCAAGGGTTAGCACACTATATCCCAGACCATATCTCGTCTCCCCCTATTTTATTGCCTGAGACATAAGTGTTCAGTGAGCCTTACAGCAGATTAGATGCGACAGAATAAATAATAATGAAATTGAAGACAGAGCAATAGAAACTATTAAAAATGAAGCAATGAAAACAGAAAAACTTTTTTAAAAGTCTTTCCCCTGTAGGAAATATCAAGGAATTTAACATAAGTGATACTGATGTTCAAAAATTATTGTGGGGCAGGGAAGAAGCATACAAAATTACTTGAATATATAATGGCCAAATGATTTCCAAATAAGAAGCATAGTTTTTAGGCATCTTACTGTGACAGACACAAATAGCTAAGCACCAAAATTCCTGTTCCACTTCCACACATGCAGTTGCTGGGCAGTGGTCCCCCGGCTGGGACAAATATCCTAGCACTTCTCGCAACTAGGATAGGTCATGTAGCTGGGAATAGAGTTCTGGTGCATAGATTGTGAGTGACATGAGCATCATTGCATGCTTTGCCCATAAAATCCTACTACAAAAATCATTCATGTTCTTTTTTTCCTCCTTATCCTATCTGAATGTTGTGGTTCTGGGTGACCTTAAAGGCCACATGTCGATGGAAGAGTTTCTTCCACACAGGTCTTTGAAATCTCTAATTTATGAACTCTATAAAGTAGGATTATACCCATTTTTTAGGAATTTATATGAATTTACTGAATTAAATATGAAACAAATAAATGAGTGAGTATAACTATTTAAACTCAC
This sequence comes from Furipterus horrens, assembly GCF_987537825.1. Lineage (NCBI taxonomy): Eukaryota > Metazoa > Chordata > Mammalia > Chiroptera > Furipteridae > Furipterus > Furipterus horrens. The sequence continues at coordinate 17,914,825 of NW_028327177.1, read as the reverse complement.
CATTTAAATAATTATCATGATCTTTAATATATCTATGAAGTAGAATGAAGAGAGAATCACAAGGAATATATCACTATTAAAAGTCAGAGGAATAGTATGACAACTGGGGTGAAAGGTCAAAACAAAGTAGTAGGATAAGAGGAATTGCCAAATAAATTCTAAAAACAAGATGTATGTGGCAGGTCAAAAGCTTTATTAAAAAAGAGAGAGAAAGACTAACTGGAAAATGCATATTGTTATTAAGACCCAGAAGGTGGCAGTTAGTTAATTTTCAAACTTTTCTTTATATTTAACTGCAATAAAGTACAACTTCATTATTTGTAGATGACATGATTACACATGTAGAAAACTGAAATGTAGAATAGAAGAGACTCACCAAATAAAATATAAAACTTAATGTGTAAATTTAGGAGGGCCACTGAACAGGAGGGCAACATATAAAATATATCTGAAATAAATAATTATAAACCGACATTTTAAGACATCATTTTTGATAAGATAAAATTTTAAATATAATTAAATAAAACAGTGAAATATAAAAAGCCTGAGTAAATCTCTACTTCTCTTGTTGAGAGAAAATAGAGATTTATGTAAATAAATAATCCATATACTTAGATTACAAATCTATAAGTGTCAGTTCTCTCTCAGATTAATCTATGGTTTTCGTGTATCCCATTCAAAATATGGTGTCTTTGTGTGTGTGTGTGTGTGTGTGTGTGTGTGTAAACTGACAAGCTGATTTATAATTAATCTAGAAATGCAAAGAAGCTAAGTAAGATAATCTTGAAGAGAAAAATAAAACTAAATAACCTGTAGTAAGACTTATTATAAAGCTACATAAATTAAAACAATGAGGAATTAAAAGTAAATATAGACTAGTCAAACAACTGAGCAAAATAAAGACTTCAGAATTATACACACACAGATAATCACAGAGAAACACTTGATATTTTACATAAACAGCATGGCAGAATATAACTTTTTTTTGCATTTAAAAACATATTTATTGAGACATAATTTATATACCATCAAATTTACCCACTTAAAGCATGCAATTAAATGATTTTCAGTGATTTTCAAGATTCATCTCTGTTATAGCATATATCAAAACCTCATTCTACTTTCAATAATATTCCATTATATTGATATACCATATTTATAAAACATCTTTTTTTATTAAACGGTGCTGGGCCAATTGGATATCCATCCATACACAATAGTCAATTCCAGATGAACCATGGAGCTAAATGTAAAATGTGAAACAGTACCACTTCTGAAATATAAGACACCACCTTCATGTCCTTAGAAACAACAAAGTTATCTTAAATACACACATCACACTGAATTAAAAATAGGAATTCTATTCCTTAAGTGATTTCACTAAGAGAGTCCAGGCACACAGTGGAAGATATTGCCAGTACACATAACTTATAAGTGCTCATTCAAAATCTATAAAGAACACCTATAAATCACTAATACAAAGGCAAACAACTAAACAGAAAAATGGATCAAAGACTAGAATATGCGGACTTCCGGCCAAGATGGAGGCTTAGACGGACACGCTAGGTCTCCCTCTACAACTATAGAGGAATACAACTACTTCAAAACAAAGGATAACTAGAAATTCCAGAAAATAAAACTACACGGAAGTCCAACATATGAAGTTATAAACCAGCGGTGCCATTTGGGCAGGTAAGAGTTAAAGAGGGCAGCCCTGTTTGCGGTCAGCGGCTGGCGGCGAAAAAGCCCGGAGGCAGTCAAGCCCCTGGCAGTGCGCGACCCCAGCGCTGGGGAAAACAGCCACCGCATCGCCTTGAACAGTGAGGCCCAGGGGGGCGGGAGGACAGATCCCGGTCTCCTAGCGGAATAACTGTGTGAATCCATCTTGGACCCCCGCCCCCAAAGAAAGCGCCACAGGGCTGCGAAATAGGTCGCGGACAGGCACCGGTCGCTGGATTGTGACGACAAAGCACCACGGCACAGCAAGAAAGGCTGCCGAACGGCACCGGTCGCTGGGTCATTACGAGTACACAGGCACTGCCCCCTACAGCCGGCCCAAGAAAACAAAACGCATCTGTCAAAATGAGGCAGACAACTATAGAAATCCCGGTGGCACAGCTCACCAGGCAACAGATGGAGGACCTGACAGATGAACAGATAAGAAACCTGTCAGATGCTCAGTTCTGGGCCATTGTTATCAGGTGGCTTACAGAATTCACAAAAGATCTGGAAAAAGATGAGAAAGAAGCGAAAAACACTCATAACGAAAGGAACAAAACCACATACAAGACAGATGGTGAGGAAAAAAAATCCAGAGTTCATTTCAACAAACTGGAATATGGAGAAGGAACAAGCAGTCAACCAATGCAGCGAGAGGAAATGGGAAGCAACGATGAGAGGATCAGAAACCTCTGGGACAGCTATAAAAGGCCCAACATAAGAATCATTGGTTTGCCAGAGAGCGAGGAAGATGAACTAGAACTTGAAAAATTGAGTGAAAATATAATAAAGGAGAACTTCCCAGACTTGGGGAAGGAAATAGACTTACAGGTCCAGGAAGCACAGAGAGTTCCAAAAAAACTGGACCCAAGGAGAACCACTCCAAGACACATTATAATCAAAATGTCAAAAATTAAAGATAAAGAGAGAATCTTAAAAGCAGCAAGAGAGAAGAAAAGAATTGTGTACAAAGGGGTCCCAATTAGACTATCAGCTGACTTCTCAAGGGAGACCCTGCAGGCAAGAAGGGACTGGCAAGAAATATTCAAAGTAATGAAAATCCAAAACCTACAACCACGAATACTCTATCCAGCGAAATTGTCATTCAGAATAGAAGGACAGAGAAAGTGTTTCCAGGACAAAATAAAACTGAAAGAGTTCATTAGATCCAAACCACTGTTATATGAGATGTTAAAGGGACTGGTTTAGAAAAAGGAGGATCAAGACAATGAAATCTAAAATGAAAACTGCATCACAAGAAACAACAGAAGCTAGGGAATTGAAACAAAGGCAAACTAAACAGGCAACAAGACTGGAAAAGAACTATAGGTACGGGGAACATATTGGGGGGAGGTCAACAGGGAGGGGGAATGGGGAGAGGGAGGGAGATGATATAGGAATTAAGGATCATGGTAGGAGGGAATGGAATAGACAGAGAGAGGTTGAGAAGAACTGTATGCACAACTAATGGACATGATCTAAAAGGGGGGGACAACTGGAGGGAGGGGGGGCCACCGGGTGGAGGGGAGCAGAGGGAAGGGAAATTGGCACAAATGTAATATTATAATCAATAAAACACATTAAAAAAAAAGACTAGAATAGGCATCTGACAATGGAGAATCAACAAACTGTCCATGGATATGTAAGAAAGGGACTCAACTCAATAGTTATCCATGAAATTCAAATTAAAACCATGATAATTCTCTACTGAAAACACACCATGATGTATAAATGACAGAGATCAATATTGTAAATGCTTAGCAAAGATATGAATCAACTAGAATTCAAATACACCCCTGATAACCCTGTAAACCAGTAAGTCCACTTTGGAAAACTCATTAGCAGCTGTCTAATAAAGCTATCCATATCCCACAATTTAATGTTTCCACTACTAGACATTTTCTCAGATATGCATCAAGTGATATTTATAGTAATGTTCACAGACACATCGTTTATAGTAACTGAATCTGGAGAGAATCCAAAATGTTCATCAAAATAATGCATAAATATTGATTTAGTCCTACAACGTACCACATTCAATCAATAAAAAATGAGTAAACTATTACTGTAAGCCACACCATAATGGATCTCTCCATTAGTGTTACTAGTTAAAGAGTAAATTATATAAGATTCCATTTCATAAAAGTTGAAAATAGGAAAAAATCTGTGGTTCTAGAACTCAGAGGAGTGTTTACATTGAGGGATGGGCAGGATCGTGACTGGGAAGAAGTTTTTGAGAGATTTCTGGCTCTAGTAACTATCCTGTTCTTGATCTGGGTGCTAGTAACAAGGCTGTGTTCATTTTGTGAAAATTCGCCACATTGTACACTTACAATTTGTGACTTTTTCTGTACATATGTTACATTTTATTTTTATCAACTACTTTATTATTATTTATTATTATCTTATTGAATTTATTGGGGTTTTTAAATAAAAATACTTTATTAAATAAGAATTCTTCAAAAGTACACATTGTCCTTCCAAGGTTTATACTGTTCTTTTCATAAATATCACCTTTCTCCCAAGCTGGTATTATCTACTGTCTTTATTTAAACTACCCTCCAGGTATACTGATGGTTCCACAATCTATGTCATTTAGCTCCATCCTCTTTACCATCCAACTGTCTAAACTGAATTTTTAATATTAATAAAACATATTAACTAGTTTGGGTAGCAATAACCTTTCCAAAAATCTTTGTTCATTTCATAGTGATGGATTGTATACATTTCAATAGGAGGAGTTATTAATTCTCGTCTGGAGAATAAGCGCTCAGAAACTGTAGGAGTTTGAAAAAGTGGCTGAGAATAAGTAAAATGAAAGAAATAGTTACCATGTAGACATGAGGAACTTTTGCTTCCAAGATTCAGATTGGAACTATTATGAGGCAGAAAGAAAATGGTGTGTTTATTGATCAGTTTCCTCAGGAGGATTGCATATGCCACCACCCAGAAAGTTAGGATGGTGCCTTGAAACTAATGGGCTGTCCAATGGGAATTGAGCAAAAGTGATGTAAGTTACGGCCAAGCCTACCCCTTAAAAATGCCCTTTCAGTTCCTCTCTGACTCAGAATGACAGAAACCATGACTTTAATCCCATCTTCTCCTGCCCCTTTATAACTTATTGGTTTATTGCCTATGTAATTACAGGTGCCCCCACTTTTTGCTTTTTTTCCATTCCCCCACCTCCACTCAGCACCATCCTCTTTCCTTCCTAAGTCAATCCCCATATCATTGTCTGGTCTGTGTCCCTGCGTCATGTATAAATGTCCCTTGGTTAAAACCTTCACCATCTTTCATCCATTTCCCTCCTCCCCTGGACACTGTCAGTCTGTTCTATGTACCACATGCTCCTGTTTCTATTCTGTTCATTAGTTTATTATGCCCATTAGATTCCACATATAAGTGAGATCATGTGGTATCTGTCTTTCACTAACTGACTTATTGTGCTTAGTATAACATTCTCCAGGTCCATCTATGCTGTCACAAAAGTTAAAGAGTTTCTTCTTTTTTACTACTGTGTAGTATTCTATTATATAAATGTTCCATAGCGTTTTTTATCCACTCATGTTCTTATGGACACTTATACTGTTTCCAAAGCTTGGGTATTGTAAATAGCACTGCTATGAACATAGGGGTGTATATATTTTTTGAATTGGTGTTTTCGGATTATTAGGATATAGTTCTAGGAGTGGAATCACTGGGTCAAAAGGCAGATCTATTTTTAATTTTTTGAGGATACTCCATATTTTTTCCACAGTGGCTGCACCAGACTATTCCCACCAACATTGCACTAGGGTTCCCTTTTCTCCATATCCTTGTCAACACTTGTTGTTTGTAGATTTATTGATGGTAGCCATTCTGACCAGTGTGAGGTGATATCTCATTGTGGTTTTAATTTACATCTCTCTCATGATCAGGAATGTTGAGCATTTTTTCATATGTCTATTGGCCAACTCTATGCCCTTTTTTGAGAAGTGTCTATTCAGGTCCTTTCCCCATTTTTAGTTGGGTCGTTTGTCTCCCTGGTGTTGAGTTGTATTAGTTCTTTGCATATTTTTGAGATTAAACCCTTATCAATTGTATCATGGAGAACATGTTCTCACATACAGTGGGTTCCATATTTGTCCTGCTGATGGTTTCTTTAGATGTACAAAAGCTTTTTAATTTGATGTAGTTCTATTTGTTTATTTTCGCCTTTGTTTCCAATGCACTAGGAGACATATCGGCAAAAATATTGCTATGCGAGACATATTGAGATTTTACTACCTATGTTTTTTGGTAGGATTTTTATGGTTTTGCAACTTATATTTTAGTCTTTGATCTATGGTGTAAGTTGGTGATCTAGTTTCATTTATTTGCAGATACTGGTCGGTTTCCCAATAACATTTATTGAAGAGACTGCCTTTGCTTCATTGTATGCTCTTGCCACCTCTGTCAAATATCAATTGATCATACAGGTGTGGGTTTACCTCTGGGATCATTGATCTATATGTCTGTTTTTCTGCCAGAGGGATCATAAATTAACATAAACAAGGCAAGGATGTCTGCTTTCACCACACTTATTTAACATATTTCTGAAAGTCCTAGCCACAGCAATCAGACAAAAAGAAGAAATAAAGGACATCCAAATTGGAAATAAAGAAGTAAAACTGTGATTATTTGCAGATGACTTGATATTATACATAGAAAATCATAAAGACTGCCCCCAAAAACATACTAGACCTAATAAATAAATTCAGCAAAGTAGCAGGATAAAAAAATCAATGCCCATAAATTGATGGCATTTTTATACACCAATAGTGAGCTATCAGAAAGAGAGACTAAGAAAACTATCGCATTTATTATTGCAACAAAATAGTAAGGTACCTAGGAATAAATTTAACCAAGGAGGTGAAAGACCTGTACACAGAAAACTATAGGACACTGAAGAAAGAAACTGAGGAAGATACAAATAAGTGGAAGTATACACTGTGTTCCTGGATTGGAAGAATTAACATCATTAAAATGTCCATACTACCCAGAGCAAACTATATATTCAATGTAATTCCTATTAAAATATCAATGATGTATTTCACAGAACTAGAAAAAATATTCCCAAAATTTATATGGAACCAAAACAAAGACCCCCAATAGCCTCAGCAATATTATAAAAATAAGAACAAAGCTGGAGGTTTTGCAGCTCCTGATATCAAACTATACTATGAGGCTACTGTAATAAAATAATAATAATAACTTCAGAGTATTTTTTAAGGTGGAAATCAGATCATGTCACACATACTCTCCTGTTTGTAAGATTTTAATGGCTTTCCTTGAATATGGAACAAGACCGATGCACTTACCATGGCCTTAAATGATCTTAATTCAGAGATGTCTCAAGATAACAATAAACAGATGGTAATAACTACAAGATCAAGATGGGTCACCAAACTTATAATGGATATTGAATGGGTGAGAAATATTTACTGAACTAGAAAGACAATTGTGATGTCAAAATTTATTTATTATCGCAATATAAACTATTAGTTGTATAGACAATGGAAAAGCCATCCTACTGAAAAATCACTTTGTCAAGTGGATTTTTTTTAATTTCCAAAAATAAGGAATTTCCATTTTCAGATTTAAATTGATGCATTTTTGAGAGGCTTTCTCCCAGTTCTATTATATAGGCCAATCATTCACTTCTTATGTTTTTTTTTATAAATTTCACACAGTGTTTTATCATATATAAGATTACAGAACTTGAGTCCAGTTTACTTGAAAATGAAAAATTTTTAATTTGAGTGCATCTGTTAACTTTATTTTATGGAAGATAAGCTTCATTTCAGCAGCAAGAATTTAACCCTGTATGTAAGAAACAATGTCTATTATTCTCACGCTTGTATTTTCACTGCTTAGAAATATGTTTGGTACTTAATGGGTAGCCAAAGTATCTATCTTAAATGATACTGAATAAAATGGCTTTGGAGAGTAGATATCACTGACTTTCATGTGAACTTCGAACAATGTCTTGTAAAATAAGAGTATTTTCCTCCTCCAATTCAATCTTATTGACTTCTTTATGGCAACATTTCCAGGTGTGAGTGCAAATAATTTTATTAAGAAAGAGAGATTTTTACTTTTAACCTGTGTAACACTGTTCTAAGAATGATAATCGTCGTCGGCAGCCGTCCGTCTCGAGAGACGATGGTGTAGCTTCTTAAGAGTCTATCTGCACCGCCGAGAATGGCTGTGCAGTCCGACTCGGGAGTGACACGGTATCTGTCTCCTCCCGTGTTGAATCGACATCTTGTGATGACGCTGGAGTGTCCTCTCCAGTGAAGCTGAAGCTACAGAGCCTGGGCAGGGTGATATGGAGGGTCCGCTGTTGCCCATGCAGCAGACCCCCCCTCTCTTCGCAGCTGAAGGATCCAAGGGAAAGACGGAGTCAATACAGCTTGGCTTCAGGTGCGCCGCAGGAGTTGCCGGTGTTGACGACAACGTCAAACCGCCTTAGGGACTCCGGCTCCGGATTTTCTGTCGGGGTTTACTCCCTTAGCCTTTCCCCTGAAGAGGTATGCCGCAAGGCAGCGGAGGTTTTTTGGAGTCAGAGTTTTCCTTCTCTGATGTGCCCTGACTGGAAGATCGAACCAGCGACACTTAGCTCGCAGGCCGACGCTCAATCCACTGAGCCAAACCAGCCAGGGTAAGAATGATAATAACCAGTCATTAAACTTAGAGTACCTGTATTTCTCAAATCTGTCCATAGAGACACTGGGTTCTTTAAAGACAGATGTTTAATACAACTAATAGGACTTGCATATTTGAGTATTCATTTTGTGCCAGTCACTATGCTATCAATTTTAAGTATACATAAATATTTGTCTATTTCTTGCTATATTTTGGTTGATTTATTTATCCATGCTCCATCACTTCTCAATGGGACCAAACTGATATCTTACCAACTTCAATCCCTCCTTCTTCACTTGTCCCATTAAAATATATTTTCTACATGGAAGTCAAAAGTATTTTTTAGTAGAAATTGGATAATGTTACTCACACTTTTCTATTTGGTTTGTAACATTCTAACAGCTTTTCTTGAATTTGAAATATAACAACAGCTCTTACCATGACCTTAAATGATCTTAATCCGCAGAGCTCTCAGTGAAGTTAAGCCATAGTAATCATTTTTTAAAACTTAATAGAGTTCCTTCCACTTTGAGGAACCTTGTTATAATTATTCCCTAGGCTAATGTCTTCTTTCTCAAGATCTCCCTAAAGCTGGCTCAATGCTGCCACTGAAACCAGTGAGGCCTCCCTTGACTAATCGCTACACTAGTATTAAAAGCCCCCCATCAATCTCTACCACATCACCTTGTTATATATTTTTTCATTCAACTCATTGCTATTCGGTAATTTTGTTGTTGTTTCCTGAGTTATCCGTAGAATATAAATGTCATGCCATCATGACTACGTAACTAATACGTTAGTCAGAGCACCATCCCAAGTACAAGAACAGATGGCTGGCTTATGGTAGGTACCTAAATAATATATGAGTTGATTAAATATATAATGTCACTCCTCAGTATGTCCATGAAGTTTCTTGAACAATTACATGAAAGGCAATATTATGCTGGACTTAAAGCTGGTGCTCTCGAATCACAGATACGTAGAGATAAATCTGAGACTAACAAATTGTGTAACTAAAATCAATTTACTTAAATTTTTAAGCTAGATTATTATTTGTAAAATGATTGTTATTTTGACAGTGCACATCTATTGACTTAAAGGTTGCTAACAATCTCTCACTTACATATATATATATATATTTGGTTTGTTTTGATCGGTATCCTAAGAGTTTTATTTTTGTTGCTGAGGAGAAGTTTCTGCAAGGTGATGGCACAACTGACTTGTTACTCCCTCTGGCAAAATTGTCACAGCGGGGAGATGAAAAGACACTCTCAGTCCCATAGATTTCATTTCACTCTTGCCGTCTCCACCAGTGAAATGACAGGTTCACTGCTGCGGCTTGTTTCTCATTTTCTGCTATAAAATAGAGTAGTGAGAAGAGAATAAAGAGTGAGAAAGAAAAAGCAGCAAACTGTTGTTATGAAAAAACCCTATGAAAAGGCCAACTACGGGAACACTTTCAGTATAATTTGAATTTTTTTCAGTGCCTGATTGCTTAAAAATAGGCTCTCTCTCAAATCTGCTCCTGCGTTTACTATACTTAAATATCAGTTTGCGTTGGAGCCTATTTCTAACCAATGAAATTCAGAAGAAATTAGATATGCAATGAATCATAAACTAGATACTTTTGGTTAATAATTGCTGATACTCATTGTGTGCATAAAGGTAATGTTCTAAGCTTTTACAATAATTTATCAGATTTAATCCTAATAATACCTCTGTAAGGAAAACAAAACAAAATAAAATTTAAATTATTTGTGTTTTACAAGAAAGGGAAGCAAGGCAGAGAGAGGTCACTAACTTGTCCAAGATCACACAAATTAAAAAGTGCTAGTGCTAGGTTTCAAATAATCCATGTAAATGAATAGCTTTAACCACTGTACGCACTGCAGACTGATATAAAATATAGGTTGTAGAAACTCAAGAATGTATTGTACCACCAGGCACGTGAAAAAAACATGGGGAAATGGGAGATGTTCAAAGGAGAAGAGGAAGACAAACCAAATCAAAAACATAGGCTCATCCTTTTTACTTTGTCTAGAGAGTCCCTGTTGACTAGCTCTAAACATACATAATAAAACAGAACAATGTTTATGGCAAAATTCTATCTGTTTGTCTTCCTCTATATTTGAATTAGAATTAATAGAAAAAGGAATTAAATAAACAGTACAAAATTTCATATTGGGTAAACAGGTTAAATATAGAATGCATATTACATTTTAGATTTGTTTTATTAGGAAATTGTACTCACAAGATTATAGTGATTTATGAAAATAAAATGTGATTATAACATTTCTATAGTTTTTATGTTATTATTCTGGATTATTTTCTAAAAAAATGTGGATTTTAAATAGAGTATTTAAAATTTTTATTTAAAATATTAAAATAATTCCTATAAGGTGTTTATATTGCAATGTTGACAAATTTATAACATCTTGAAATTGCACTTAATTAAAAATTATAGGCTTCCCATGTACCTCAAGAAATTAATATTTATTAATATTAAACAAATTCCTCAAATCTGGCCCCTTAATTATTTTTATTTGTTTTTTTAATTATGCTAAAGTAAATTAGTATTTGTATGTTTTATATTGCAAATATACAATCTGAAGAACAATGATCAGGATATATTTTATTTTTACATTGGTTTAATGTGATTATTACTTCTGTTCTCTTCTTTGTAGTTATTTATTTTATGGTAATGGTATAATCCATGATAATCTGTTAACATGAGATGATATCAAATGGGAAATTATGCATATTATTATTTTATAATTTTTGTTGATTTCTCTTTTGAGACAGTATAGTAAGAAACTAGGCAAATTCCTTGGCAAGTGGAACAGTGAAACAGATAGCTGAACACAATGGCCGAGCAATTTATAGCAAAATACAAAAGGTCACCTCCCTAGAGATAACATCTAGGCCCCAGTTATATTTCAGCTCTAGGCCCCGAGAAGCAGCAAAACTAGCTGGACAACACCATGATCCACAATGACTAAAGATCCTGGCCCTAACACTGACCAATCAGAGGACACCATGACCCTGAAAGCGCACACCTGGAGAGCTGGTGAATATTCTACTGAAACCCTCCCCTGAAACGTCCCCGAAGTTTCCCCACCTGCAAGAAAGAAATAAAAGCATCAAGACAAAGGACCCAGCAGACATGTAGTTTCTCTCCAGGGAGCAGCCAGCATCATTTCCTTTTTCTTCCTCTCCCCAAAACTTCTTTCTTCACAGGCACCTGTCTCGTAAACTCTTAAAGCAAAGGGCAGCTGGCAGCTTGTCCAAGGCTAATTCCCTGAACCTGTCCCCAAAGACTCATTTTCTCTGACTTCCCAGTGAGCTCAGGTAGCCTAGCCTAGGCTCTCCTTTTGCTTCTTCCCTCCTAAGCCCTTCCTTGTTTCATTGTCCCCAGCTTTAATAAATGTAGCCTCATAGTCAGCTGGACACATGTTGTGAAATCTTTCCTGCATGAAGTCAAGAACCCACTCAGGGCCAGGCCCTTCTCTGGTAACAGTTTATCTGTAATACAGCTTCTTATTTCAAAATGAAGTGTTTTTATATACATGTGAATGTGTTGATCAAAATTAGATTTTCATCTAATCAATTTAAAAAATCAAAGTTAAGAAATAAAATGAAAACATAAATACCTCTAATCAATGGCTTATGCTACATGTAAAAGTAAGCAATGTTTTCATCTATTTAGTAGATAATATGAACATCAGTCTTATACAACATATTACTATAAGAAATACACATCAGATTCTAGTACAATAAAAGTTGCTATAGCAAAAATGCATTTATCAAAAATTATAGCCATCCATGGCTCACCTGTAAGTTTTTAGCTGTGTATTGTTCATCCAAAACCTTGCAACCTACGACTTACCTGGGTCACCTTTTCACGATGTCAGTTATCATGTGCTAGTGAATATAATCTAATTTTTATAGAGTCCAAACCCATTATAACTGGGAAGGTTAAGTTCAGAGCCAAGTGTAAATAAGTTTTGGATACTCTGCTCTTTTGGATAATATCTCTCTTGGCATGATAAATAAAAACTTGGCTGCACAGTCACAAAGGGGGTGAACAGAGTTACAGAACACCCACATTTACAGGCAGGGCCCCAGGACAAGAAAAGCATAAATGTTTCTACATGGCTAATTTCAGCATCCATCCAAACATCAGTGAGCCACATAGTGAGGTGAAGCTGCACTTTAAATGATGTCCAAGGGCTTTTATACACAGTGTTAACATTTGCATAAAACCAGCTTTTTTTCATGCCTTATGTTTCCAAATCAATTTAGCTTTGTGTGCTAATATTTTACTTGGGCCCTGAAGATAAAGAAGCGTGTGGGTCAGCCATGTGTGCTGCTAAATCCCCAAAGGAAACCACCACTAAAAACCAAAAGATTGACACCAGACAAGATTAGCCGAAGAATTAGTCATGCACAATCAACTGTGTTAAATACTGGGGGAAAAAAACATCTGCTTCTCTCATCCTTCAGGAAAAGGCTATCTGGATGTGATGTTAATGCTTCCAGCATGTATTATTACGTGATTCTGAGTGTAGCGCTGTTTTCTATGAAGATGGATTAATTAGAACCAACTACCGTGGCTACTTTAAATGCTACTAATGACGTGGGCAAGTAAAAGCTTCATGCTCTGTGATATTTAATTCCCAGACCTAGCTGGACCCAGAGACCTTCTCCCCAAGTCAATCTCTCAGTCTAGAGCTCAAGATTCTTGGACTCTAACATCAGAAAACGCTATATAATGACTGAAAAATTCCAAATCAATCAAACAACACACAAAAATATTCAACAAGTAAATCCTTTCTCAAAATTACTTATTATCTAATTATTATTATTATTATTAAACCATGGGAAGGAAATCCTACCAAATAGCTAAAGATCCTTAAAATTCAACTTCTGGAAAAATAAAATTGGTTCAAAGTTCTTTACATTTTCTTATGTGCTACATTTTAAAATCTCAAAAAGAATTACAAAACAATAATAATAAAACAGAAAGACTTTAAATATTTATTCCTGTTTATATAGCTCCATAAGGATACAGATAGATCTGTATCAGATCTGACCAGACTGCGGGGTAGAGGAGAGACAGAGTGAGGGAGGGTTCTCTGGAAATGCCAGAGCACACAGGGGTAAAGCTAGCCAGATAGCCTAGTGTGTGACAGATTTCCTTACCCCCAGGTTGAGACGAGTAAGAGGGGGGCCCTGCGCAGGTTGGTGAGGGTGACTGATAGAGGGAAAAGACCTCCTACTCCCTTCCAGAACATGGTGGCAGGGAGAGGTGCTGACCTGCCAATCTAGCCTGGGAAAGGACTGCACAGAATTTTAGGCCAGGAGATTTAAACAGAGGATAAGGAAAACCACGTGTTTTCTCCCAGTTGCTCACCCTGTCGGGTGAGTCAGCTGGCGGACCGGCAGGCCAGGTGTCAGGCCCTGACCCCCTGCGTGGGAAGCAGTGGCAGCGCAGGCCGTGGCGCTAAGCAGCCTTGCTTGTGGGGCGGCGCACGGATGCACCCTCCAGCAGACACCTGGAGGTACAGGGCACAGGTGCTGGGCTGCTGGGGTAGCGAATAGGAAGCTGGTGACCACCAGACTCCAGGGAGAAGCCCAAGGGTGAGTGATGTGGAAATAAGTAAGCCACCTGGATGATCATTCAGTGCCACCTGTGGCTTCCTAAAGGATGGTATTTTTGAATGGGAGAAGGATCCCTGGGCACAGCCTTAGGTTGGTATGACAGAGGGTGGCAGAATTTTTCTCTAGGTGTTTTTGGAGGGAACGATCTCTGAGTCAGAAGTCTTCCATTCTTCCAAAATTGTGTAGCTTTTGAATAAACTACCTCTTTCCTTTTTCACCAAACCTCTGGGTCTGGAATTTTAGCTAGAGGGTGTCAATGGGCAGCAGAACCCCACATTACTGTTTGGTAACAATAACACTATATTACAGTAATATACTTCCTTGTGTCTTCAGGACACCAGAGACCCTATGACAGTAGGACTGGGACATATCTCAATTCTATTTTAAATGAAATAATTTATTGCTGTTGGAATATATTTAATTATCATTTGTGGAAAGGTGATTATTGAATGAAGAGTGATTCACAAATTAGAAATTACTTTCAAAATCACACATTAACAATCATTTGTCATGTCCACTTTGATATCTCACAAGCATCTCAACTTTTATATCAATAAAAACAGATCATATTCACCACCTTTTCTAATATATTCCTTCATTCAGTTAACCATTCCGGCATAAAACAACAACACTGAGTATGTGTGCCAGCCTGTATCTGATGTTCCTGGAACCACCAGCACTACCACCTACTCTGTTGCTCAAACAGGAACCCTCTGCATTTTCCCTTCTTTGCTTCACGCCATTCCCCCATATCTAAGTCACCAGCCAATCCTGTTCATTCTGTCTCCAACAAATCCTAACTGTGCCAACCTCACATCTCCAGGTCCAATCTTTTGATCCAGACTGTCTCTGCACACTCTTCCTCGCTTGCATCTTTACACCATTTCTAAACCCCTTTAATCTATCTTCCAACCAGCACCAAAGCTGATGTTCTAAAAATATAAATCAGAACATGTTACCCTCCTCTGACAATACTTCAATGCTTTTGATTATATTTAAACCAAAATAAGATTTCTTTCCTGTAAGTCCCAGAAACCTCCATGACCTGGTCCCCTCATTGTGCCTTTCCTATTGTGTTGCCAGTCCCAAACCATTTTTCATTTCGTCAAATAGTCCAGCCTACTTCTAACTTCAAGTCATTGTATGACTTTTCCTCTACCTCAAATACATTTTACTCCTCATTAGGAAATTTATCATCTTTGGAGTTCAGCTTAGGTATCACTCACTGAGTGAGGTCTTTTCTGACCACATTATCTGAAATAGATATTTATTAGTCTCCATTTAAGTCATTTTTTTTCTTCATTTCAGGCTCTGGTTTCTTTCATAACCTGTACTACAATTTGCAGTTTTTGTGATTATGTGTTCTTCTTTCTGTCTGGCCCCATTCAGGAACTAAGTATGTTGAGTTCCCTGGTGAATATTTAGTTCCTAGCAGAGTGCTTAGTTTAATAGAAGCTTACTAAAATGTATTTGTGTGAGTAAATGATGACTCATGAAAGGAAAAAAGAAGTAGAAAGGAAGGTAGGTAGGCAAGAAGTAAGAAGCTTGCTGGTTACTTATTAAAACAACATTCATGAAAACAGTTTTCTTTCTACAATGAGAAAAATTCAAGCCTAGGTCATTGTAGAACAGATTTTACATTTTAAAAGTATAGTTAGAAAACAAACTTTGCATGTGGAATTTTTACTGTGTGAAGAGCTATGTAATTTTAGAAAATACTACATTATTTACATCACAGTAGTAAAATGTGTTAAAATTACACGAAAGAGGAAGACCTAGGTGCATTTATTCAAATAATTAACAAGTCATAAATGTAAATAAAATTAATTTCTAAATATAAAAATAAGTTAATATGTTTAAAAACTACAAAAGATGCACTCAATATATGCACAAAAGCTTCCTTATTTAAATTTGAACATATCTTAATATATAAACTAATTCTAGTAATGATTTATAATTTCAAGAACAATTTCAAATTATTGTTCATTGTCTGTGTTTTCTTAACTTTCAAATTAATCCGTAGCTACTGAATGAATTATTACAAGTAAGAATACTTGGTGCTATGAGAATATACCTCCTGAGGCATAGTGAAAAAGTCAACTAAATGGCATATTTTTATGTCAACTGGGTATCGTAATATTTTATTAAATATCAGCATTTAATTTCTGCACAAAATATTCTGTTTACTGAAAGGTTTAAACATTTTTGAGAAAGGTAGTTATCAGTTACTAGATTGTCTTCTATTTGGAAGTAATGAGAAGTTTTCCATTTTCTTAACAGTGATGGATGGCATCAATGTACTGTTGCAGACAAAACCAATATCAATATTAAAATACACAATGAAGATTGGATTTTCACCTACCCAGAAATAGATTGTACATGTATTTTTATATTTGTCTTTTCACATTGTAAACATAAACGAGCAAGAGAAATTCAGTGATGGCAATTCAAGAGGTGTGATATGTCTTTCTCTTTGGTTATTCCCACCTTTTTAAGATCTGAGGAGCACCACAGGGGGACACAGAGGATAAAAGGTAAGAAAAAAATAGGTTAGTCCTTTTTTATCAGGATTTAGGAAACTTTTCTCTATTTTCTATTACAATTTCAATAAGAAATGGACGAAGTCAAAAGGGTCAAGAGTAGGCCACTCAGTCTTCCCTAAAGATCAGAGTTAAGAATGTAAAAGGAAGCCAAGCCCACTTTATGAACATGGATGACCAGCTAGAGGCTTGTGATAAAATACGCATTTACTGAACAAAAACGTATTGCCATCCTAAGACCAGGCATTAATGATGGAAAATAAATAAAGTATTATAGTCTCAATAAGTTCCATGTCCAGTAAGAAATTATAAATTGCATTGAAAAACACAGGACCTTTTGGAAATACTGAAGATTGGGAGCTCTCCCAAAGAAGCATCAAACAGAAACATGAACGTTTGTATATTATTATTATTTGTATAATAATAAAATGTGTCAAATAAAAGAAGGGAAGAGAGCATTTCATTCTGATAAGGAAACAAGAATAAAGGAAGGGAGGTGAAAACTGAAGGGGCTATGTGGGGAAGTCCAACCTAGAATTAGCAATAAAAATTCCACATTGGCCTTGTTTTTCTCTATGCTGAAGGCATGATTCTGGTCACATGATAGAACCTGGAATCTGGTACTGGACCATGAATGTGTTCTCTCAAAGATAGGAAGATGGATGTAGCCAATAATTTTATAAAGAACTTTTAATTTACACATAGTTTGACTTTGATATACTGAAAATCTAATTTATTAATAAGTGTATAATATCAATAGAATATAATTTATACTATTTTCATGCGGTCATTACCAGTACTAAGATATTATTCTGGTTAGAAGTCAAAACACTTTACAGTACTGAGCACCTTGTGGCAGGCACCATACTAAGTGCTGTGTACGCATTATAATTGTTTATGTAGAAAATCCCAAGAAATCTACAACGAAACTCCTAGTACTAATAAATGACTTCAGCAAAGTGTCAGGATATAAAAGACATTAAAAAAAATCAATTCCTGTATACTAGCAAGGAACATTTTGAAATTGAAATAAAAAGTACACTACCATTTGAACTCACTCAAAAATATTAAGCTAGAGGAGTATTATATTTTTTGGAAAAACCAATCAATTATGTACTTCTGGAGCAACCAAATAAGATACTGTATACTTTTATTTGCCTAACTTGTTTTATATATATTCTAACACAGTCTTACATGTTAGATGGTTAAATGTGTTTTATCAAAGTAATGTTTCAGGGGAGGTGTGCTCCGTTGCTGCAAATTGTCTTGGTAGATGGTGGCTAAATGTTTACCAAGTAGCAGTACTGTATTTGAGGTTTTCTCTGGGCCTATTTCAAATTTATGAAGGCAGAGAGAATGAGTGAAAAGAAAAAAAAATAATAGACTACCATATTTTAATACAATTGACTTTTATTTGAGTATGCCAAAAGATATTTAATAACTGCCCTAGCACATACCTAGATTGCAGGTTCTATCCTCAGTTGGGGTGTGTATGGAAGACAACCAATCAATATTTCTCTCTGTCTCCCTTCCTCTCTAAAAAAAACAATAAATGTATTTTTAAAAGATATTAAATAACTATCATATTTACTTTTAAAAGTACTGGATAATATAGGTGTAATTTTGAACAAAATATGTACAGGTATTGTATACTGATCATTATAAACTGTGACAGAAGAAATCAAAGAATATCTAAAAAACTGAATATCATTCTATGTTCATGAACTAGAAAACATAATAAAGATGTCAGTTATCCCCAATTTGAGACATATATTTAGTGTGATTCCTATCAAAGTCCCAGCACATTTTTTGTAGACATGGATAAAAGTATTCAAAATAAATATGAAAAGGCAAGGGACTATAATAGCTAAAATGATTTAGTAAAAGTGGGATGAAATGGAATGAATTGGTCTGCCTATCTAATTCCAAGACTTCTACAACTACAGTAGTCATGATAGCTGGTATTGTCAGAGGGAAAGATATGCAGATCAATGAAACACAGAAGAGAATCCAGAGACAGAATCACACAAATATACCCAGCTGATTTTTGGTAAAGGTGCAAAGCAATTCAGTGGAAAAAAGAACTCTTTCAATAAACAGTGCTGAATCAATTGAAAATCTATTGTGAATAGTTACACAAATTTCAAAATTTATATTAAAATGTACTCAAAATGAGTGACATAAATGTAAAATAAAAGACTACAAAACCTTTTTAGGTTCAAAGCAAGAGAAAGTCTCCAGGATCTAGTACTATGTAGTATTTAGACATGACATCAAAGGCAGGATTTATACAATAAAAAATTTATAATTTGGACATCATAGTTTTTTTTTTAATTGATCTGTAGAAGACCAATTAAGACGATAAAAGAAAAGTTTCAGATTGAGAAATAATACTTTTATACCATATATCCAACATAGATTACTATCAAAAATAAATAAAGGACTCTTAAAAAATAGTAAAAAAAAAATCAAATTTGGAAAGGGGCAAAAGACATGAAGAGACATTTTACTGAGGAGGATAAAGAGATGGTAAATAAATACCTCAACAGAAGCATTATTGTACACTACTGAAGACCTAAATGTGTTCTGATGTTCAGAGACCACAGTTAGTATACACATAATTTTTTTTTGCTTAATTTAATAATCATTTACTGAGTTCTATAAGAGGTGAAAAAGATAAAGAAAAAGAAGACTTAGACTCTGCCCTCAGAACTATATGTCGCATAATATTCTCTATGGTCTCTTTCTTCTGACTGTCAAATGTAAACATAGCACTTGACAGTTGGTTCGCCTTCCTTCTCAAAACATCCCTCTTTGTATTTTTATGACTGTGATCATGAAACACACTACTGGTCTAGCCTTATGTCTCTGAGAGATTTTACTATTTCTCATTTGTTGCATCTCTGCACTATTGTAGGTCTTACGTATTTCAGAACCTCTGGACATAGTCCTGAACTTGCTTCTCTTCTCCATTCCATGCTTCCACTCCAACATTTATATTCCACATATCCCCAAGAGTATAACTCCAGCTCAGCTTCTCTGTCCTGAGCTCCATATTTATATATCTCATGCCATTTCTTACTTTAGCATTAAAATAGCTTATTGATATCTCAAAATAAAAATGTACAAAACTATTCCTGCTGTAAATATGTTCTCTGTCATTATTCTTCATTTTAATGAATTGTGAGTCCCCCCAAAAATTATAATATTGTGCTTTATAATTTTTCATCACTCATCCACACATTCACTTATTTTTTTAAATTTTTTATTGTCTTTCTATTTCAGTTGCCCCACTTTTTCCCCCATTGTTCCCTCCTGCCCACCCCCTCTCCCACAGTCAATCTCCACCTCCTTGTCCATGTCCATGGGTCATTTATACTAGCTCCTTGACTAGATTCTTTCCCTTCTTGCCGCCCTCCTCCCCCTGGTAACTATTACTCTCTTCCTTGTTTACATGCCTCTGGTTCTCCTTCACTTGTTTGTCTCTGTTGTTCATTAGGTTCCTGTATTAGGTGATAGCATACAATGTTTGTCTTTCAATGCTTGGCTTATTTCTCTAAGCATAATTCTCTCATCCATTCATTTAAAAAGAAATCTGGAATTTCTATTATTCCCTTTCTGAAAATGTCTCCTCTTCATCAAGTCATTACTTCTCCTCTCTGACCGCCCTTGACCAAGCCACCAGCGCATCTCTCAAGGAAACTACAATGGCTTCCTCTCAGCCCCTGCTCCCATGTAGTTTTGGTCACTAGAACCATCCCTGAAAATGCAGGTTGGAGTGCCACACAACACCAACACACTCTGTCTTTCCAAAACTATATAGTCGTATCCCAATGCACACAGGATAAAGATAAAAATCCTTAAAATGACTTACAACGTCCTGCAGCAGAGTCTCATTTCTAAGTAATTTTACACCCTTATCTTCCACTCCACTTTATTTCACTTACTATGTTCCAAGTGCACCAGACTTTTTTTCAGTTCTTCAAAAATACCAAATCCACCTTATTTTTTACCATGTCCTTCTATCTGCTTAAAATGTCCCCTTTGTCACTCCTAGCTGCCTGTGAACCTTTTGCTATACTGGCTTTATTTATTCCTCATACTTCAGTCTGAAAGCCATCCCCTTGGGTTGCCTTCTGTCACCCTACGTGTCAGTTACACCTCACAGGATATTTTATCATTTCTTCACAGCATTACAACTGCAATTGTATCTTCTGTATAATTCATTATACATTTAACTGCCTCTCTACAGATCAGTACATGAAATGAGGCCATAAAATATGTTCCTGTTGTGCTCACGATTATATTTCCAGTACCTGGTACAGAAAAAATACTCAATAAATGCTGCTCAATTAATGAATGCATGAAGATGCCATTCAGCACATGCTGACACTGCCAACCCAGCAATGCCTGTTTTTCTAAGTGTTATCAGAAGTACAGGTTTTTCACAATTTGTTAAACAAACCACAAACAAAATGTTGTTGGCTTCTTCATGTATGTTACAAAGTGACAGATTATAACATTACAAAATAATGAAAGTAGTAGCATATGTTTTAAAAAAGAATTAAAGATACGTAAACACTAATTTCTCATATGCTCTACTAGCATTTAGGCTAATTATTGTTTTCTAAAGATTAATGCAGATATTATCAGTGACTTAAAATATAATTTTTTAAAATAAATAAGTTATGTTTGGTGATGCATGGCACAAATCCTGAATATGTGTAAAAAGTCTTCCAGAAAAGGCCCAGCCATTGTTAATATAAGGAGAATGATTTGCACAGCATCAATGTAACCTGGCAGCCAAGGAGAGTGGACTGAAGTGCACATGTGTGAACAATGATGACATCACTGCACCAATGAGTGGGGGTGGTAGACACCATTGAGTGAGCATGTGTACAGTGTGGCCATCGCATTCCAAATGACTGAGTAGAGCAACAGATCCACATCAAATTGTGTGTTAAGTTGAACATTCACCTGTATAAACTAATTGGATGGTTCAGAAGGCCACAGCTATAGGTAATTGGTGACTGGCAGCTTCATCATGACAATGCGCCCACTCATGCACCATGTCTCGTGCAGTTACTTTTTTGGCAAAACATTAAATCATCCAGGTGACTTGGCCCCTCTATAGCCCAGATTTGACACGCTGTGATGTCTGGCTTTTCCCAAAACTAAAATCCCCTTTGAAAGGGAAGAAGCTTCAGACTGTTGCTGAGATTCAGGAAAATACGACAGGGCAGCTGATGGCAACTGGGAGAACTGTGTGAGGCCCCAGGGTGCCTACTTTGAAGGGGACTGAGGTGCCATTGTCCTAT
Organism: Furipterus horrens; assembly: GCF_987537825.1. Lineage (NCBI taxonomy): Eukaryota > Metazoa > Chordata > Mammalia > Chiroptera > Furipteridae > Furipterus > Furipterus horrens. The sequence continues at coordinate 17,892,921 of NW_028327177.1, read as the reverse complement.
GTACAATGCTTATTGTATCTTGAATCTTCTTTAATAAATGACTTTTTTAAAAAATATTACATGGGTGGATACCTTCTGGACAGGCCTCATATTTTATGGAATCAAGATCTGAGAAGCAAGTTAAGTTAACTTTTCATAGTTTGATTGAATGATGAACCTATGAGAGGTAAATGTACAAATTTTTTACACCAAATTTATTCTCTTAAAATGATTTTTTAATATTTTAGTTTACATTATACCAAATATCTGAAACATAAAAGATGCTCACCACAAATCCATGGCCTCTATCATCTGTTTCCTCAGTATTGCAATGGCCAAGTTCCTAATATAGGACATATGATCTGCATCTCCATCTTGCAGGCTTCATTGTCTTCCCTCACTATTTCTTTGTTATGTATTAATACAGTTCTGTTTTACAATCAATTCTATTTTACTTCTGAAATCATACTGCTTATGAATAATCCAAAATCACAGTTCATGATAGTGTTAATCAAAGTCAACTCATTCATTAAAGCTACAAAGCATTATTTGGCTTCCTTAAAATGCATGCACTTACTCACATTTCCAAAGCCTCAAAATATATTTACTCAGAGGCATGATTTAAATAGTTCCCAAAGTCTCAATGTACAGAATCAACCCAACCCAAGCCCTATGATTGTACAATGTATAATCCTAGATTCTACTTTTAGCTAAAGAATAAACTGTTTCCCTATGATCTAATTTAACCACATTTAAAGGAGGAAAATCCTTTGGATATAATGTAAGATTTCACATATGTTATGCCTCAAAGATTCCTGGAGTCTCCAAGGTGTAACAGCTGTGGAGCCATCTGTGAGCTGAATCAAGCACCAATAGCACATACTATCAATACAGAATTTAAGCCAGGAAATTAGAAGCAGGTCAGAATCCATTAGAACAACATTGCTACCTTCCTAACAAATAGGTCAATCAGCATTTAATGCTCTGAAAATTATTATATGAGAATAAACTTTTTGAGTAAAAAATACTTTATTAGGGTTTCTTAAGAATCACCTAACTATGTTGAAATTCATTCATTCATTTATCCACCAAATAAATATTTAGTGGTGGTATCGTGATATGCCATCATCCTGTGGCACAGTAACAAACAAAATAGAAAGTTTACACTCTTTTAGGATATTCTACAGGGATTACCACTCCTCACTGAGTGTAGGCATAACCTACAACTATAATAGAATATCATTTTTCTGATCATGTAGAGTTTTACAGATATAATTATGGTTCCAAGTTAGCTGACTTTGGACTAATCAAAAGGGAAAGTATCCTGGGTGGATCTCATCAAACCAGTTGAGCTCTAGAAGAAATGAAGAGCATAAGAAGAAGAAACTCTTCTACTGACCAGACAGAAGCAAACTGCCAGGCTGAGGATGGTGCCACCTGGAGAGAATGGCAGGCAGCCTCTAGGATTCAAGAACATCAGGAACTGAATTGTTACAACAACCAATAAGTTTGTAAGGCAAAATTGTAGCCCCAGGCACTACTTATTTCAGTTGGGTGCAAAATATGAGCCAAGAATCCAGCTAGTGCATGAGATTCATAACCTACAGAAACAGTGAGATAAAACTGTGTTTGTTTGTTTAAACCACCCAGCTTGTGGTGTTTGGTCATGCAGAGCTAGAAAACGATTATGGGAGTAGGCAAGTCTTGCACTTTTTACCTGTTTAACTGCAGAGGGATCCTTTTTTGTCCTTCTTGATCACTTCTAAACTTCATCTATATAAATGCCAGTGAATTAAGTGTTGGGATAGAACATAGCAGGCCATAAACAGTGAAGAAGTGAAATAGTGTTTGAAAGTATTAAGAACTGACATCTCTCTACCACTTTTATCTCTACAGAGATAGCTCCGTGAATTACTATAAATCCTGTAATGAGCATAACCTATAGCAATTTTTTTCAAACATGAGGGTAAAATATAGGGTTTCATAAAAATATATTAATTGATGATACCTAGCAAGCAAGAAGGGAAGAGGTCTTATTTGAGAGCACAAATAATTTGCCATTAATCGATATTAAATGTAGTTATCAAGGATGAAATGCTAGAATCACAGTAAAGTAAATCAGGTTTTAACCTTGGAGAATACATAATAGTTGTAGGTGGAAAACTTAATTTTGGCAGGCTCAGACCTGTGAGACTGCTCTGTTCTTCACTAACAAACACCACAGCCATTTCTCTGACTTAGGAAAGAACAGTCCATTGTTTCACACCTTGTGTTAAACATCATTATCTATTTTTTGCCTTCTTACTTTTTATTTAATATTTAAATATTCCCTTCTTCATCAGTATTTTTTTTCTCAGTTTAAAGATTATGCTCAAATATTTTGGGGAAGCCAATGGAATCTGTTGGAGTTCATCATTACATTTTAAGCCACAACACAGTAAATATCGATGTAATGTATAGAGCAACCTGTCAAATAATAAGTGATATAAAACAAGAAATGCAAATTTGAAAAGGTAACAAATTTGTTTGATTTTAAAATATAATAATATGAATAAAATTTTCTCATGTTTGGAGGAATTGTAGTCAATTTTGTAACTGACAGTCTATTTTGACAGAAGATCAACAACAGAACTAAACAAAGATTCTATGTTCTTTTACAGATATTTTGATATGATGAAAAAATCTAGAGTTTGGAGACAATAATATTAAAATTTGTGTTTTATTTCTGCATGATCTTGCAGAAAATACTACATTTCTCTAGTAAATAAATATCAGATATTTTGATTATGCCAAGATTGGGCAAGACATAACAGGAATCTTGATCCTTTGACTAGTGGGAATACAACCATGTGTGGCCATTCTGGGGAACAGCTTAGAAATAATTAGTCAAATCAAGAACTCATATGCACTTATGTATCAGAAATTACACCCCTGAGTACATAATCAGAGTACAGACTTCTGATATAAAAAACTTTAATATTCTAAGTCATTCCAGGTTGGTGCAAAAGTAATGTCCGAGTTGTAAAAAAAAAAGTTTTAGATATTATTTATTAAATTTGTGCCTCTTCTTATAATTTTTGATGTCAAAGTGACTAATTTATACCTTAGTTTTTCAAATTATCGAAGTATTGTTCATAACAGTCAGTAGTATTTGCACCCATGTTTGTGCCATATAAAGACCACATTAGAAGTGTTTTACTCTATGAGTTTCATAAAGGTGTCAATGCAAGTACAGCAGCAAAGTCTATTCAGAGTGCTTACGGGGATGATGCAGTGACTGAAAGAAGTTGCAGGAGGTGGTTTTCCCATATCTGAAGTGAGGACTTCAGTTTGAAGAATGAGCCAAAATAGGGTTGTCCAAAAAAACTTGATTCCAAAGTGTTGGAAGCTGCTGTCACAGAAAACCCCACCATTACCTCTAGGCAACTTGCAGAACAATGTAACGTAGCCCATACAACCGTGTTATGCCAACTGAAAAGGACTGGAAAGGTTTCAGTAGTTGGAAAATGGGTCCCACATGAACTGTCTCCAGAGAATCTGCAACAGCGTGTTGCTTGTTGTGAATCATTGCTTTCGCGACACCGTCAGGCACCATTTTTAGGTCGGCTTCTTACAGGTGCTGAGAAGTAGATTTTTTACCATAACATTAAACACTGCCAATTACAGATCAGTCAAGGAGGAAGAACAGTTCAACAACCAAGAGGAGGACTTCATCCAAAGAAGATCATGTTGAGTGTATGGTGAGATATGGAAGGAATTTTCCATTGTGAACTGTTAGACAACAATCAAACAATTACTGCTAATCTTTACTGTGAACAACTCCATCATTTGAAAGCAGGTTTGAACCAAAAGTGACCCTGCTTGGTCAACAGAAAGGGTGTCATCTTCCATCACGATGCTGCTCGTCCTTGCACAGCTGGACTCACCAAAAATTTCTTGAAAGAGCTTGGTTGGGAAATTAGCTTCATCCTCCATATTCTCCTGACCTTGCTCCTTCTGATTGTCACTTGTCTTGGGGAAGACAGAACCACTTTGATGGTCTTAGGTTGACATCAAGGGAAGAGGTTGAAAATGAGTTGGATTCATATTTTGCTTCAAAACCTAAAGAATTTTACAAGTGTAGCATTTATAAGCTAGTTGACAGATGGAATGAGGTTCTAGAAAGCAAAGGAAGTTATGTTAACAAATAAATATTTTCATAATCATGGGCTTTTTCAATTTTAAAATAGACCTTGAAATTGGATATTAATTTTGCACCAACTTTATAAAAAAAAAGTAAATAAAAGGAATACACAGATGGGCAAAAGTAGGTTTACAGTTGTGAGTACACAAAACAGAGTTTATTCTTGTATTATTTATTAATAATTGTATTATTCATTTGTATTATAATTGTAAACCTACTTTGGCCTACTCCGATAATGATGTTAAGACCTCACTCTCAGAGATTCTTTGTTGTTTTCCTGGAAAGCCCTGGAGAGACTAGATATTTCCTAGAAGATTCTGCAGGCAAGGTTGAGAGTTTTGGATAAAGCATAAAACCATAGGGTCAAGCGAAGTGTAAGAAACTGCAAGAGATCAACAGCACAATACCACTAATGTACATTTTAAGAGAATATAAAAAATACACTCCTTATTTTATGAGAACTCAAAAATAAAAGATGCAGCATACACATCTGAGTGGTCCTTATGCAGAGAGATGTGTGGGTGTACAGAATGGGAATAAAAGAATTCAGTACACAGATGTGCATACAAAAAACCTGCATGCAGACAAGAAAGGGATTTTGCAGCCTTGCAAAGAACCTGATAACAATGTTCCAAGAACAACAAACAGGATTAATTCAATCTCCTGTACCTAAGCTTCAAATGCCAATACATAACAACAGTGATTACATAAAATCAGGATAAGACTATTTATTCTTTAAAGTACTTTCTAGTTCATATTGTGCAGTTTTTCTCTAGATAGCTCTTTTCAGTATATATATATATATTCATCCAGTTAGAAAGGTTCTCTTTCTTTGGCTGAGTCTTGCCTGCTGAGTGAGAATTCAATAGCTACACAGGAATACACCAACGTGTATGATTAGTATAAGAGGAATAATGAAGAGAATAAATAATAATTGCTCTGAAGAAGGAAAAAATTTGGTAATGGGCCACAGGACTATGAAAAATGTTGTCCAACATTTGAAAGCCCTTCATATGCCATTTGCAAAAAAAAAAAAAAAAAAATGACACTTATTTGGCACCAAATGAAACAATATGAATCACCAGATGGAATTTATGAGAATTAAATTTTAACATAATGGAGGGCTTCTATTCATAGTTGTTCAAACAGTGAAAGACATGCCATTAGAGGCTGTGGGTCACCGTAGTGTTTAAAAGTAGTGGGAATGGAACAGGAGCTTGTTGTGCATTGGTGCTACTAAAAAAAATGATTGTCACTCTTTGAATTATCACAGCCATACTCTTTTTATCTCCTCTTCTACCCTCTTATTTGGGATCTATGATAAGAAATGTATGTCTTTTCTTTTTTTTTTTTTTTTCAATATTGTTTACGTTAATAGATACCAAATAAGATTACTTACAAGAACTACATTAAGGATTACCTTTGAGAGGTAAGAAATAAACCTATCCATTGTGTGAGTCAGTCATCACTCTATATTCTACAACATATATCAATTTCAATATAAGATAAACTGCATTCCAATAAAAGTTAAATTTAGTGCATAAATGTAAAATATACCCTTTTCTGCAAATTTCTCTAATGTTCAGGTCTTTTTCATTTTGACCTGTGTTTTCATGCACTATTTAAAACTCCAGACAGGACAAATTGTATGTACAAAAAATGAATGAGCGATATAATGTTTTTAAGAGAAAAATTATTTAAGGATCTAAACAATTATACACCAAAACAGTTTAATAGTGGTGATTATTGATAGGACATCTGAATGAAACTAAGAAACTCACTGCTTGAGAACATAATAAACACCAATGAAATTTATTAAAGCAAAATAAAGAACACCAAAGCTGGAATTAGGAGACTGTGAAATTCACAGTCACAAAACCTGGGTTCACAGTCAATACTGTTACCTAACAAGTGTATCCTTCTTTGAAAAACTCATTTTTTTTGATCTCTAAAACTCATTTGAACTCAATAAATATTCACTGAATGATTACTATATGGTAAGTCCTGAGCACACAGAACACAATATCTAGGAGTTCAAAATCTTAGAGAGGGGCTGCCCATGTAAGTAAATGCTTGAAGTCAGGGCAAAAGAAATGAATAACAGAAGTGAACACGCCATGCAGTTGCTGCAGAATGAGGAGATTAATGCTCTGGGGAGTGCATAAGGAAAAGCAATGCTGCCTGTAACAATTCCAACTTCAGAGCTTTGGTTTAAGGGTAAAAAAGAGATAAGGTGTGTTGAACTATTTTGTATACCGCATGCTTTCTCACCTGATGGAGGAATTTCTGAACGTGCACCATTTGTCACATCCTTCTTTTCTATGACTATGGATACTATACCTGCATTAAACTCCTAATCCCTTCACATGTGAACTTAACATAAATTTGTCTTTCTTTGTGCCCTACGGATGAAGTTATTTCCTTCAGAAAGCCAGAGTTCAAATAATATGTAATTTCTCTGAACAAATAACTTAGTTTTGTGTCTGAAGGTGAAGAAAATTGCAAAATAGAATATGAGAATTATCTTTTAAATTTTTGTCTGAGAGTGAGAAAGACTTCAATTAAACAAAGTAAGAAAAAAATTAATAATTACTGGTAGCAACAAGTAAAAAAGTAACTGGTATTGCTGGAGTGGGGAAAGAGCCTTCCTTTAGTACTAAGGCTCATTTAGTAAGTTAAGTATCCTGTAACAGGTCCTACAGTAACTACTTCAGTAGCACCTGACTCAAGAAGCAGCTATTCCACAGACTGTCCATCTTAAATAAGGGTGATAATGCCCACCTCACAGAACAACTAGAACAAGACCCTCATCAAGCACAGTGCATGATACATAAGCAGAAGCACATCAAAAGTTCATTTTCTTGGCTTCTGTATCTTTGCTTTAGTTAAATTATTATATATGTTCATGGTACTTTTATTGAAGTATACAAGGTCTATCCAGAAAAAGTCCAGCCATTGTCAATGTAACAAGAACAGTTGGTGCATCATTTGGCAGCCAAGGAGAGTGGACTGGAATGCTCATGTGTGGACAATGATGACTTTCCTGTACTACTCAGTCAGTCAGGGTGGACAATGATGACTTTACTGTACTACTCAGTGGGGGCAGTAGACGCCATTGAGTGAGTATGTGTACTGTGTATCTGTCACATTCAAAATAACTGAGTGGGTAGAGAAACAAATCTGCATAACATTTTGCATTAAGCTTGAACATTCCTCCATGGAAACTATATGGATGATTCAGAAGGCCACAGCTCTGGGCAGCTAGTGACTGGCAGCTTCATCATGACAACATGCCTGCTCATGAATCACATGTCGTGTAGAGTTTTTTTGTGTGTGAAATATTAAATTAGCCAGGTGACCTTAGTCCCTCACAGCCCGTATTTAGTGCCCTGAAACTTCCGGTTTTTCCCAAAATTAAAATCACCTTTGAAAAGGAAGATATTTCAGACCATCGATGAGATTCAGGCAATACAACAGGGCAGCTGATGGAGACTAGGAGAACTATGAGGTCCCAAGGTGCCTACTTTGAAGGGGACTGACATCATTGTCCTATGCACAATGTTTCTTATATCTTGTATATTCTACAATACATGTCTCTATTTTTCTTATTATATGGCTGGATACATTCTGGACAGGCCTCAGAATCTGCCATATAACATTGTGTTAGTTTCAGGTTAAACATAATAATTTGATATTTGTGTATATTACAAAAACATCAACACAATAAACCTACTTAACATCTACTTCCATACATAGGTAATTGTTTTTCTTATAATGCGGACATTTTTTTCATCCTCACCCAAAGATGCATTTATTTATTTTAGAGAGAAAAAAAAGAGAGAGAGAGATGTGAGAGGAAAACATTCCTTAGTTGCCTCCTGTATGCGTCCCTACCAGGGACTGCATTCGTAACCCAGTTACATGCTCTGACCAGGGATCGAACCCACGGCCTTTTGGTTTGTGGAACAATGCTGCAACCAACTGAGCTGCAGCCAGGGCATGACAAGGACTTTTAAGGTTTAGCCTCTTAGCAACTTTTAAACATGCAGTAGTTGCCATGTTGTACTTTACATCCCCATGGCTTATTTATTTTATAACTGGAAGTTTGTGCCTTTGAACCACCTTTTGCCCACCCCACTCCCACCACTGGCAACCACCAGTGAGTCTGTTTCTTTCTTTTTTCTTTTACATACAAATAAGATCATATGTTATATGTCTTTCATGGCACTTGTCTATGAAGCCAAGGAAAAATTATATCAGGATATTAAATAGTATAAGCTATTGTTTAAGTATGGAGACTACAAAACATCTAAAGGCTTTAACTTATCATCTATGAGACAAGACTTGAGCCAATGTGACTACTCAAGGGAAAGTTCACAGTCAAAAAGGAAAGTGAAGTAGAAGTACAGTTGGATGAGAAAATTCTACATATTTCAAATATTTCTCTATCTAAATTTAATCCCAAATGGGCAAACCTGAAAATAGTATAACTTAAAGAAGAACATAGCTTGATACATTTGGGAAAATGCATAACCAAGATGGTCTTGATTCTGACAATGAACTTGCTTCTGTCATACATGGTAGGAAGCTTAGTGCAGAAACATTCAGCATGTAACTACATACTGAGTGATTAATGACAACATTCAGGTTTCTCAGTTTTCCAACTACAGGGGAGATTTAGACAATATAAGAGCTCTTGGGGGGTGGGTATGTGAAGCCTCCTGATTTCTATGGTTTTCTATAATGAGTGCTAGAACATTCCTTTGTTTCCTGGAATCAAGAGGTAGCAAATCAGGATTATTGATGTACCTCATTTTCTTGAATGTTTTCTTCTTTGTTTCCCATCATTAAGTACTTTACAATGGGCATCAAACCAAAAGCAAGCATTCTGAGTTTAGCTGACTGAGACTTAGATTAAAAAGGAAAACCGAAAATTGCTAAGAAAGGAAAATTACTACATTAACCTTATAAGAAAACTAAGTATATTGATTGCCTCCATATTAAGGTTCCCAGAGTGTCAAATGGAAATATGTTGTAAGTAAAATAGGATATAATTGCAATATCTCTGCATAAACCACGAACATACAAAGCAATCAAATTTTCCTGTCAATCAACAGGTATGTTTAAGTGGCACCTTATCTTTTTATGGACCTTTCCTTCATGGCAGCCATCAAAGTGTGTAATTACATACACACACACACACACACACACACACACACACACACACACACATACAGGGTGTCCAAAAAATGTATACACACTTTAAATAATTATAAAGTTGGTGTTTATTAAAATACATTTCATTTTAAAAATGTAATAGAATATACAGACATTATTTTAATTATTTTTCAATGCCTGTTTTTAAACTGACGTCCATTCTGGTCCAGGAACTGCTGACAATGCAAAGCAATGGAATCTCGAACATCACAAAACATTTCATTTGGTATTTGTGTGCATTCTTGTTCAATGGCTGCTCTCAATTCAGCGACTGTTGCAGGTTTCATAGCGTAGACTTTGTCTTTTAAGTATCCCCATAAAAAAAAAAAAGTCTAGTGGTGAGGTCTGGTGAACATGCAGGGTATTCTACGAAACCCCTTCATCCAATCCACCTGTTTGGCAAGATCTCATCAAGGTAGGATCTAACATCATGATGGTAGTGTGTGGGGGTGCCATCTCACTGTTTTGTGATGTTTGCGATTCCATTGCTTTGCGTTGTCAGCAGTGCCTGGACCAGAATGGACGTCAGTATGAAAACAGGCATTGACAAAACAATTAAACAATGTCTGTATATTCTATTACATTTTTAAAATGAAATGTATTTTAATAAACACTGACTTTATAATTATTTAAAGTGTGTATACATTTTTGGGGACACATTGTATATGTGTGTGTGTGTGTGTGTGTGTGTGTGTGTGTGTGTTGTGTGATCATTTGCAAATATCCATCTTCTCTATTATCCTATTCTCTTTCTGATTGTAGGAACTATGGTTGGTATTATTATTAGTTCTATAGTTGTATCTCCAGCGTCTAGCATGGTAAAAAAAAAAAAAAAAAAAAAGGGTAAATCATCATCTGTTCCTCTCTACCCTTTCTCTTTTTACTATTGTACTTTCACAACAAATAACATTAAAAGAGAATTACCATATTCTAAAGGATTCTAGAAAGAGAAGAGTGGTCCGATTATATTGTTGTTGATGCTATTTTTGATCTTTTAAAAACAAAATCGGGGCCATCTCACACTCATTAGAAAAGCTACTATTAAAATAATAATTAAAAAGAAAATGAGTGTTGGCAATTATATAAAGAAATCAGAACCCTTGCGCACTCTTGGTGGGAATGTAAAACGGGGCTGCCACTGTTGAAAATGGTGTTGTGGTTTCTAAAAAAAAATAAACATAGAATTATTATGCCATCCAGCCATTCCACTTTGGAGTATATACCTAAGTGAATTTAAAACGGGGTCTTGAAGACATATTTATATGCCCATGTTCATAGCAACACTATTCACTATAGCCAAAACATGTGAGCAACCCAAGGATGCATCCACAGATAATTGGATAAGCAAAACGTATTACATATACACAATGGAATATTATCAGTCTCAGAGAGGAAGGAAATTTTGACATATGCTACAACATGAATTAACTTTTAGGACATCATGCTAAGTAAAATAAACTATTCACAGAAAGACACATACTATATGACTCCACTTACATGAGGTACCTGAAGAAGTCATAATCAGATAGAAATCAAAAGTATGGTTATCAGGAATTAGGAGAAGGGGAGAAACAGAATGGGGCGCTACTGTTTAATGGGTATAGTTTCGCTTTGGCAAGCTGAACTGAGTTCTGACTATGGCAGTTGCACATCCAAATGAATATACTTAAACCAAAAAATTATATACTTAAAAATGTTTAAGTGGGTAAATTTTATTTTATTTTATTACAATAAAAGATAAGGTTAAGCAAAAACATGTTTGATATTATTATAAAACACAGAAGCTTGTTAAAAAAATATCTGTCTCTGTCATGGTTATTACTTACCTTTCTAATAATTTGAAACTCAAAAGTGCTTACTTAATTCCCAAGTATAAGGACTTCTTAGGCAACCAATAGGGGCTTTGAGAAAATGTCACTCTATGTTATTGAAGGAAAGGATCTCTCAGAATCCTAATAAACGACTTAGTACAGAACTCAGAGTTCTCTCAAGGGACTGAGATGTTTGTGCCCTACGTATTTTTATCCACTAAAAGCACTGGAAAGATCTGAGAACCACCCAAGTTGCTGGATTTTTCAATAGTTCTTAGAATCCCTGATAAGAATTATTATTTATAATGTGATATACCTAAAAATAATATTTGAATGAATTTTAAGAATGTTTATTTTCATTATCAGCTGACAACTATGACTAGCAACAGATGAGACAAGAATTGCACAGTTATTTACTATCTATCTATTTTGGCACTTCTCTGTGATTATAGTCATTAGAGAAGCACCAAAATATATAAATTCATTATTTTTTAAAAAGGAAAGTATTGGGAAGAATGTATTTGGATCTTAGCACAAATACACCTTTTGAACAGAACTTAACGTAATCTGCTACGTTCATTTTGAAGCCAAAAACAAGCAATTAAGTTAGTGTGTATTTGTTAGATGATATGGCATTTCTGAAATTTTATATCAGGGCAAGAACTAAACTCAGGGAAGTGAGGCACTGATCTCAGATGCTAAAAATTCAGCAATCAAGATAATGTATTAAAAATAAATAGTAACACAAAAATTCTATGCTAAAGAAGACCTCAACATTTTAAATAAAGACAAGCTAAATATTCTTAGCCCCAACCCCACCCCTGCTTTTATATCCTTTGACTCTAATATGGCTGAGCACAACACTAAGTTTTTGTTTTAAACACTCTTTATAACAATATTAGTATAACAAACAATATTGGGATATAAAGACAGTCTCCCTCTGGAGTAGAGCAGAGAGATTCCCTGACAAGGATAATGAAAATAATGTCTTGAAAGTTATAGGTTTTATCACTTAGGGTGCACTTCTCATGGTTCCCCACTCAGCCATTTATTTTATTTTAACTTAGTGGATATTATTAGGTTGGGTTAAATGAAGAACTGGCTTCCCACTGTGCTACAAAATGAACAGAACATTCTTAGAAGTAATTAATCCTTAAAGGTGTAATATGCTTACCAGAGCTATGCTCAATAGCTTATAAATAAATTATACAGTGTGTGTAAGAGTACAAAACCTTTGTTAAATATTTACCGCACAGAGACAAGAACTAATGTCTTCCTTGAGGCAAATGTTAGGCAGGTTTGCTAAAAGTCTGCATTTAAAATATTGAGGTTTCTTAAGTTTGAAGTTCCTCAGTGTGACACAAATTCACTACATACACAGTATCTACCGACGGTAGTTCAGGTTGCCTTGGAGTACTAGAGGCAACTTCTGCAAAGTGAACTGATTTGAGTATGAAGCTCGTGATACTTGATGTGCTTAAATTAATAAAGTCCTTATCTCTTCCCGCGAAGTCTCGCTTTGCTTTATTTTTTGTTCCCGGGATATATAACACCGTGGCAGGCTAACTTGTTAGATTCTGACAAAGGCGAATCTAAAAACCTGAGTTGGTATCGACACTGTTCTTTTTCATTTGTTTGTTTCTCCTTCATTTCTTCACAGGTAAATAAAAATCTGGAACATGTCTGTGTTCTACAGTATAGAACAGTTTCATCTGACAACAGTTTACTTATGCCAAATAATTAACTTTTTAAATACCTTTATGTATTGTTAATGCTTAAAGCACCTCAGATGTATTTTCCTCACAAATTTTTACACTAAATACAAGGCCTGTCTTGAAAAAGCCCAGCTATTATTAATATAATGAGTATGGATTGTACACAACTGATGTAACCTGGCAGCCTAAAAGGGTGGACTAGAATGCACGTGTGTGAATATGATGACTTCACTGCACTACTCAGTGGGGGTGGCAGACGTCATTGAGTGAATGCGTACTTGTGTGGCTGTCGCATTTGAAAGGACTGAGCAAGTAGAGCAATGGATCTGCATCAAAATTTGTGTTAAGCTAGAACATTCCTCTGTGGAAACTATTCAAGATGAATCAGAAGGCTTTCAGCGATGATGCAATGGGGGGCAGCACAAGTAGAAGTGTGGCCCAAACGTTTCAAAGTTGCAGCAAGGTCATGACCGTGTAACTGTGCTTTTTGATTGGGACGGTGTTGACATCATGAGTACATCCCTCCGGGCCAAACAATAAACAGGGAGGAGTACTACCTCATGTTCTTCATCAGCTGAGAAATGCAATATGACGAAAACAGCCACAGCTACAGGCAGCTGGTGACTGGCAACTTCATCACCACAATGAGCCTGCTCGTGCATCACATCTCGTGCAGAGTTTTTTGGCAAAACATCAAATCACCCAGGTGACTCAGCCCCCCTACAGTCCAGATTTGGCACCCTGTAACTTCTGGCTTTTCTCAAAACTAAAATCACCATTGAAAGGGAAGAGATTTCAGACCATCGATGAGATTCAGGAAAATGTGATGGGGTAGCTGATGGCATTTGGGAGAACTGTGTGAGGTCCCAAGGTGCCTGCTTTGAAGGGAACTGAGGTGTAATTGTCCTGTGTATAATGCTTCTTGTATCTTGAATCTTCTTCAATAAATGTCTCTATTTTTCACAGTACATGAGTGAATATTTTTTGGACATACTTCGTACATCAGCATTGATGGAACTGAAGGAAACAGCAGTGTATTTCAGGTGGTTTCTGTGTTTGCATTCGGCATTTCAGAAAGAGATGCTCAAAATGCAGAGGCAGTTAAATTTTCAGAGGATGAGATGTGTATTGTAAACACATCTCTCTGTGAATATATAACTTCCCTATGTTGAATTTAAATCTAATTTAGTGACAGCTGTAAAAATGGCTACCTCATAGAGAAAAGCAAAGAAATAAAATTTATGCTATTCTCTAGAAAGTTACAATGCTAAATAAAGTATTGTTCTGAATTTTAAACCATAACATTTTCACTTCTAGTGAGGTTCCTGGGAAAAATGCAGTTCTTTAGAATATATATATATATATATATATATATATATATATATATATATATATATATCCTGGCTGGTTTGGCTCAGTGGATTGAGCGTCGGCCTGCGAGCTAAGTGTCGCTGGTTCGATCTTCCAGTCAGGGCACATCAGAGAAGGAAAACTCTGACTCCAAAAAAAAAAAAACCTCCGCTGCCTTGCGGCATACCTCTTCAGGGGAAAGGCTAAGGGAGTAAACCCCGACAGAAAATCCGGAGCCGGAGTCCCTAAGGCGGTTCGACGTTGTAGTCAACACCGGCAACTCCTGCGGCGCACCTGAAGCCAAGCTGTATTGACTCCGTCTTTCCCTTGGACCCTTCAGCTGCGAAGAGAGGGGGGGTCTGCTGCATGGGCAACAGCAGACCCTCCATATCACCCTGCCCAGGCTCTGTAGCTTCATGGAGGCTCTGTAGCTTCAGCTTCACTGGAGAGTGCAGATAGACTCTTAAGAAGCTACACCATCGTCTCTCGAGACGGACGGCTGCCGACGATATATATATCACCTTTCATGATGAAGAATTTTGAAATAATTTTCAATTAGAAGTAGTAGTAAAAGGAGGGATGGAACTTCACACAGAATGCATTTGTTACAAACATCTAAGTCAGAAAAAAGAAAATTGCTATCACCACTAACTGAACCAAAAGTTATGAGTAACTCAGGATTGTACTAAACCTACATGATGCCAACCCTTCTGGACAAAAATGAAAAGAATTCAAATCAAAATAATCAGTCAGCTGAAAGAAAAGCTGACATGACGGATTCAACAATTAGCAGAGGGGCAGGAACCAGAACAGGAACATTTTGTGAGCCACATGTATGATAAGAAATGTTCCCCCTTAGATTATTTCTGTCTTTGTAATTTTACTAATGAAGAGATGAAAGAGAACGATAAATTAAGGTGAACAACATCTCTTGAGTTGACTCTCTCTAAGCTAATAGTTTTCAAATACAAGTTCCCCAATTTCATTCTTGAAGGAAATTGAAATAGGTAGTGATATATTTTTTTTCATTCTTTCAAAAGTCAAAGAGCCTCTCCCTAAGTAAAATTGCAGATTTAAGCTTAGGAGTCTTTATAACCATCCACTCTACACACAGCATAAAAAATATGGTACTGTAAAAGGATATGATCAGAAAACATTTTGATTTTAACTGTGTGAATATAGATCTAGGTTTAGATATGCATGTATTACATAACATGTTTAATGGACACGATAAAAAAACTAATGATAGGAAATATGTCCTGAGTTGGGAGTAAGGATCCCTTTTTCAACACATGTTGGAAGGAGATGAATGATGGAGGACAGTAAAGAAGATGGTGCCAAATGATGTCTTAAATTCAGCAAGAGTTATAAAGAGTATTCCCACTATTCAAATGTCTGAGCTACGTTCAACTGTTAGCAAATATTGATATTTCTTTTCAATTTAGAAAAGGTGGCACCCTTGTTAGGAAATTCAGATATAATTTCTGTTCCTTAAAGTCACGTCGCATTACAAATGTTTACAGATATTCTGCTACTACTTCTGATCTTATGGTAGGTTTGTACTTCTCTACCATTTTAAAGTACTTGTAGTCCTGTGACTTGTTTTGTCCAATTAAATAAATCAAGCTTACCCTGTGGCACTACCTGACCAAAATTTTAAGAAGCACTGCTTTATTGACACTTCTACATTTTTTTAACCCTATCATAGCAGTTATGGAAAAATGCCCTAAGTAGGGGACTCTGTAGTCCTGAGATAGCTAGTGACTATGGTAAGAAAAGCCCACCTGCCACTTGAATAGGTAGACTGAGGGGAAAAAAATTAACCTTTATTTTATTGTCATGTGACCTTGCCTTGTCTCATAGAAGCCATGTACTAGTCAATTTTTATATATTAAATTAAATGAAAAGTGGCTTCTGCTCATCACTCCTTCAAGATTCTAAATCAGAGTATCATAAAATAAATTCTTCACCTCCTATAAGCTAATCAAAACACTTACGCTCATGAAAAACACTAAAAAAAACACATGTCAGAGAGTAGAAAACTACTGTCATGGACAGCTTTGTAAATAACCATAGGTGAAAGGAATAATTTGTTTCTTCTGAAAACACAAATTTGTAGAATATTATTTAAAGTTATGGAACCCAATACTTTCAATTATTCATCTATACAATTTGGTTACAAGTCTAATTGGGAAATAATTTGGGAAATTTATAATGATGATTACAAGAGAAATACTGAGAAATAATCTAAATAAATTTTTCTTCTACAGTCAACCAGAAAATACTTAACAAGATTTCAAAATATTTTCCTCAAATATAAACTGCTTAAAATGCACCGTTCATTGATGCATATTAAATGATTTCCATTGATTCAGCTAAGCAAGTAATATATATTCTTAAATGTTGAATCCAATAAATATAAATGGCTAAGGTACATGATGGGTTCAGTCATAAAGCTATATTTTAAGTATTTTCACATTTCCTCTATTTTTTAAAATTTCTTTTCCATCTTTAATTTTACTTTAAACTCTGCCTCTATGGATTATATGTAAAGTAGTTTAAACTAGGAAGAATTCTAAAGTGTGATATTTGGTAGAAGAATGTCATTGTATGAAACAAACTAATTTTCCAGGATCTTGTGTATCTATAACATAAACATAAAAATGAGGCATAATTTGAAATAACTACTTTTGTTAATTTAATGTTAAATATAGTTATATAGAGACAAATCATCCCCATAAAATTGAACACTTTCCCTTTGAGATTACTGGCGATTGCTAGGAAAGAAAATCATATAAACGTCCGCATTGAAAATCTACTCCCATATGCCATAAAATATCCTTTAATCTATGACCATTACCAAGAAATCCTCTCTTAATCTTTAAAGTAATCATCTGCCATATGATCCAGTAACAATATGCTTTGATCAGAGGATAGATGCTGAATCAAATAGACCATGCACGGAAAATGATAAAATGTATGGAGAAGGAATGAGTCCCACAAGAAATCTAAAGACATCCTTTTTAATAAAATGTCCAAGGACCAAATGCAGCATGCTCCTAACTGAACTTTTACTAGTTGCTAAGATAGATAGCAAAAGCAACTCAATATTTTTCTTGTTAATGGGAGTTTTGGCCTGTCTTCTAAGCACCACAGATGTCCTGGGGGATGAATCTCTGTGCTAAATCAGTGATGGTGGATTCAGTCCCCTTTGACAAGTGATTGGGATAGCCTTGCTTTTCATGAATTCAGAGTACTGTACTTAGGAAACATTACCCTCATTGGACATTTACAATAATTCTAGAATGTTACTAAGATGTTATAGAAAATGGTTCTCGTTTACTAGGTTTTAATCCCTATTCCACCATGAACTTTGTCAAGTTTTTAACCACTATTAACCTTGGTAGATACTAACAATAAGAAATTAATAATACCTAACTGGTGAGTATTTATGAAGGGAAAATGAAATGATTATATAATCTTTCCTTACCCTTAGAACAAGATAAGGCCTTAATAAACATTGGCCAGTTATTATTATTTTTGAGATGGTGCCATAGACTCAATGCGCATGCTCTCCCAAAATTCGTATGTTGAAATTTACTGGTGCCTTAATCTTAGACTTCCCAGCCTCCAAAACTGCCAGAAGTAAACTTCTCAAGTTTATAAGCTACCTAATCTAGGGTATTCTGTTGTAGCAGTCTGAATGGATGAGACAGATGGCAAATAGAAAATTTCCTCTCTGATCCTCCATTTCTGTGCAAATTTTCTTATGCGTTTGTAAAATTACTACACGTAGAAGATTTCAAAACTGTCTGTGACCCAAAGGGAGTGCTCATTAAATATCATAAGATAAAAAGGAAGGAGGCTACAAAATTTGAAAATATAAGTCATTATATTTTTCAAGTCTCTAACAAAATTAATCTCCCTCTCAACAGGACAAAATTTTGAACTATCCCTGATTCCTGTGAAATTGTATTTCTACCTATACTGGGGGATGCATTAGAAGGAGCTGTTTATACTTTACCATACATGTAGTTGTGTGCTTTCCATAAGTCATAAGCTCCTTAGAATCAGCAACTGTTATGTATCTCTTTTCCATCATTGTCATCCAATGTATATGTGTTAACTGAATATAAATACAAAAGTATCATTCTCCTTTAATTTGAAAATAGTTATAATTTTCACATGTTAATAACATTTCAATCATCAAATTGTTTTGTATTTTTTAAATGTTTACTGTTTATTCTATTACGGTTGTCTCAATTTTCCTCTTTATCCCCCTCTACTCAGCCCACCCCACCCTCCCTCAGCCAATCCCTACTCCGTTGTCCATGTCCATGGGTCATTCATTCACGTACTTTTACTAATCCTTTCACCTTCCTCTGTCATTCTCCCTCCCTCTTATCCCCTTACAGCTGTCAGTTTGTTCCATGTTTCCATGTCTCTCATTCTATTTTTCTTGTTAGTTTATTTTGTTTATTAGATTCCAGTTATAAGTGAGATAATATGGTGTTTGTTTTTCACTGGCTGGTTTTTTTCCCTTAGCATAATATTCTCCATTTCCATCTATGCTGTCGCAAAAGGTAGGAGGAGTTCCTTCTCTCTACTGTGGAGTATTCCACTGTGTAAATGCACCAGAGTTTTTGATCCATTCATTTATGGATGGGCACTTAGGCTGTTTCCAGCATTTGGCTATTGCAACTAGTGCTGCTATGAACATAGGGGTGCATAGGTTCTTCTGAATTGGTGATTTGGGATTCTTTTTTTTTCCTTCCAATTTTTATTTTTCTTTTATTTTTTTATTGTTTTGCTACTATAACTGCTCATTCTCCCCCAACTGCTCCCCCCTACCCCCACATTCTTTCTCCCACATTCAATCCACAGTTGGTTGCCCAGGTCCATAGGTCATTCATACTAGTTCCTTAACTAGACCCTTCCCCTTATTTACTCCCTTTCCCCACTCCTCCCACCCCTCTGTGGTCACTATCGGTCTGTTCCTTGTTTACATGTCTCTGGTTCTATTTTGATTATTTGTTTGTGTTGTTCATTAGTTTCCTGTATTAAGTGATATCATATGGTTTTTGTCTTTTACTACCTGGTTTATTTCACTAAGCATAATCCTCTCCAGTTCCATCCATGCTGTCACAAAAGGTAGGAGTTCCTTCTTTTTTTTTCTGTTGCATAGTAGTCCATTGTGTAAATGTACCACAGTTTGT
Source organism: Furipterus horrens (assembly GCF_987537825.1). NCBI lineage: Eukaryota > Metazoa > Chordata > Mammalia > Chiroptera > Furipteridae > Furipterus > Furipterus horrens. Next base: position 17,873,450 of record NW_028327177.1, on the reverse strand, counting down.
TTTTTTTTATCCACTCGTCTGCTGGTAGGCACTTAGGCTGTTTCCAGCACTTGGCTATTATAAATAGCACTGTAATGAACATAGTAATGCATAGGTTCTTCTGAATTGCTGTTCCAGGATTCTTCAGGTATAATCCTAGCAGTAGTATCTCTGGATCAAAAGGAAGTCTCATTTTTGTTTTCTGAAGAAATTCCATACAGTTTTCCATGCTCACTGCACCAGTCTGCATTCCAACCAACAGTGCACTAAGGGTCCCTTTTCTCCACATCCTCACCAGCACTTATTCGTTGATTTATTAATGATAGCCATTAACAAATAAATAAATGTAATACATCACATAAAATAAAGGACAAAAATCACATGATCATATCAATATATGCTGAAAAGGCACTTGATAAAATCCAGCACCCATTTATAATAAAAACACCCAGCAAAGTGGGAATAAAGGGAGCATACCTTAATATATCAGAGAAGGAAAACTCTGACTCCAAAAAACCTCCGCTGCCTTGCGGCATACCTCTTCAGGGGAAAGGCTAAGGGAGTAAACCCCGACAGAAAATCCGGAGCCGGAGTCCCTAAGGCGGTTCGACGTTGTAGTCAACACCGGCAACTCCTGCGGCGCACCTGAAGCCAAGCTGTATTGACTCCGTCTTTCCCTTGGACCCTTCAGCTGCAAAGAGAGGGGGGGTCTGCTGCATGGGCAACAGCAGACCCTCCATATCACCCTGCCCAGGCTCTGTAGCTTCAGCTTCACTGGAGAGGACACTCCAGCGTCATCGCAAGATGTCAATTCAACACGGGAGGAGACAGATACCGTGTCACTCCCGAGTCGGACTGCACAGCCATTCTCGGCGGTGCAGATAGACTCTTAAGAAGCTACACCATCGTCTCTCGAGACGGACGGCTGCCGACGACCTTAATATAATAAAGACTGTATATGAAAAACCTACTGCCAACATCACATTTAATGTGCAAAAACTAAAAGCATTAACCTTAAGACTGGAAACAAGACAAGTGTGTCCCATTTCACCACTCTTATTCAACATGGTACTGGAAGTTCTAGCCACAGTGATTAGACAAGAAAAGGAAATAAATGGCATCCAAATTGGAAAGGAGGAAGTAAAACTATTTGCAAACAACATGATAATGTACATAGATAATCCTATAGCCTCTAACAAAAAATCGCTTGACCTAATAAGTGAATTCAACAAAGTTCTGGGATATAAAGTCAATATTCAGAAATTGATGACATGTTGTACACCAACAATGAACTATCATAAAGGAAAGCTAAGAAAAATATTCCATTTACTATAATAACAAGAAAAATAAAGTACTTAAGAATAATTTAATAAAGGAGATAAAAGACCTTTACTTGGAAAACCACAGAACACTGAAGAGATAAACTGAGGAAGACACAAATAAATGGAAGAATATACCATGTTCATGGATTGGAAGACTTAACATCATTAAAATGTCTATAATATCCAAATCAGTCTACAGATTCAAGGCAATTCCTATTAAAATACTAATGGCATATTTCACAGATATAAAACTAATATTTCAGAAATTTATATATAACCACGAAAGACCCCGAATAGACTCAACAATCCCAAGAAAGAAGAATAAAGTTAGAAGAATCATAATACATGATACCAAACTATACTACAAGGCCACTATAATAAAAAAAAATCTAGTACTGGCATAAGAACAGAAACATAGATCAATGGATCAGAATAGAGAGTTCAGAAATAAACCCATGTCTCTATAAGCAATTGACATTTGACAAAGGGGACATGAGTACACAATAGTGTTGGGAGAACTGGACTGGTACATGCAAAACAATGAAATTAGACCACCAACCTACTCCTTATAAAGAATAAACTCAAAATGGATAAAAGGTTTAAATATAAGTCCTGATACCATAAAAGTTCTAGAGAAAAACAGGTAGGGAAATTTCAGATATCCCACATAGCAATATTTGTGCTGATATATCTCCTTAGGCAAGGGAAACAAAGGAAAAAAAACAAACAAATGGAACTATATCAAATTAAAAAGCTTTTCTACAGCTAAAGAAACCATCATCGAGAGGAAAAGGAAATAAATTGTATGGGAGAACATATTTGCCAATAATACATCAGACAAAAGTTTCAGAGAAGGAAAACTCTGACTCCAAAAAACCTCCGCTGCCTTGCGGCATACCTCTTCAGGGGAAAGGCTAAGGGAGTAAACCCCGACAGAAAATCCGGAGCCGGAGTCCCTAAGGCGATTTGACGTTGTAGTCAACACCGGCAACTCCTGCGGCGCACCTGAAGCCAAGCTGTATTGACTCCGTCTTCCCCTTGGACCCTTCAGCTGCGAAGAGAGGGGGGGTCTGCTGCATGGGCAACAGCAGACCCTCCATATCACCCTGCCCAGGCTCTGTAGCTTCAGCTTCACTGGAGAGGACACTCCAGCGTCATCGCAAGATGTCGATTCAACACGGAGGAGACAGATACTGTGTCACTCCCGAGTCGGACTGCACAGCCATTCTCGGCGGTGCAGATAGACTCTTAAGAAGCTACACCATCGTCTCTCAAGACGGACGGCTGCCGACGACGACGACATCAGACAAAAGTTTAATCTCTAAAATATATAAAGAACTCATACAACTCAACACTAGGAAAGAAAACAATCATATTTAAAAAATGGGCAAAGGGCCTGAATATACACATCTCCAAGGAAGACATACCCAATGGCCCATAGACATATGAAAAAATGTTCAACATCACTAACCATCAGAGGGATGCGAATTAAAACCACAATGAGATATCACCTCACACCAATCAGAATGACTATCATTAATAAATTCTCTGTCTTTTAAAATAAAACAAAATAGAGCAATAAAATTATCAATAATTTACCAAGGAATAACAGTTTATGTGATGGTTATCTCCTAATGAAATTGCATGGAATATGACTTCATGTCCATTTTTAGCATTTTTATATTGTAGACACAAAGATTCAACAGCAACAGCCATTTTATTTTATTATTTTTAAAGTATATTAATTATGCTATTATAGTTGTCCCAATGTTTCTCCTATTGCCCCCTCTACCTGGTAACCCCCTTCCCTCTAGCAGTCCCACTCCATTTAGTTCATGACCATGGGTCATGCATGTAAGTTCTTTGGCTTCACCCTTTCCTATACTATTCTTAAAATCCCCCTGTCTGTTTTGTACCTACCAATTATACTTTTTAATCCCTGCATCATTTCCCCCTTTCTCTCCCTTCCCCCTCTCAGCTGATAACCCTCCAAATAATCTCCACATCTATGACTGTGTTCCTATTCTGGGTGTTTGCTTATTTTATTTTATTTTTATTTTTACTTTTTAGATTCAGTTGTCGATAGTTGTGAGTTTGTTGTCATTTTACTTTTCAAAGTTTTGATCTTCTTTTTCTTAAATAAGTCCCTTTAACATTTCATATATAAGGGCTTGGTGACTATGAACACCTTTAGCTTTACCTTGTGTGGGAAGTACATTACCTGTCCTATTCTAAAGCCCAGCACACGTAGCAGCCACATCAGATTGCTTTGAAGCTCAGTCAGGGTGTCCTGAGCAAAACACAGGTGGGAACTGATCTTGGCCTGCTGCACCTGGATAACACCAGGGCCAGTACACCCAGTGGACAGCTACAGACTATGTTAGAGCACCACCACCCTACCTCTGACTGGTATAGGTAAGTTCCTCCCTTTGATCTGCCAACAGCAACCAAGGCTCAACTACAAGAGAAGAGTGTACTCAGCCCACAAAGGGCACACTTCAAGTACTTAGCTGGGATGATAGCAGAGGCTATAAAACTGGGCCCGAGACGACACCTACTATATTAGCCCAGACTACCAAGACACGGAGTCACAGTAGCTCTACCTAATACACAGAAACAAACACAGGAAGGCTGACAAAGTGAAGAGATAAAGAAACATAGCTCAAATGAAAAACAGATCAAGACTCTAGAAAAAGAACTAAATGAAACAGAGATAGCCAACCTATCAGATGCAGAGTTCAAAACACCGGTGATCAGGATGCTCAGAGAACTTGTTGAGTACAGCAAAGGCATAAGGGAAGAAATGAAGGTTATACTAAATGAAATAAAGAAAATCCCACATAAAACTAATAGTGAAAAGAAAAAAAAGGCAGAATTCAAATCAATGATTTGGAACATAAGGAAGAAATAAAACTTTCAATCAAAACAGAATGAAGAAACAAGAATTCCAAAAAACAAGGGGAATATGAAAAGACTCTGGGACATCTCCAAAAATACCAACATCCAAATTATAGGGATGCCAGAATGAAAAGAGTAAACGCAAGAAATTGAAAACTTATTTGAAAAAAATAATGAAAGAAAATTTTCCTAAGTTGGCAAAGGAAATAGACATACAAGACCAGGGACACAGGGTGTCCCAAACAAGTTGGACCCAAAGAAGACCACATCAAGACACAAAGGTTAAAGATAAAGAGAAAATCTTAAAAGCAGTAAGAGAAAAGAAGAGAGTTGCCTACAAAGAGTTCCCATAGACTATCAGATGATTTCTCAAAAGAAACTTTGCAGGCAAGAAGGGACTGGCAAGATATATTCAAAGTGATGGAAAGCAAGGGGAAGAAAGGCTAGGGGCAGGGAAAGGAGCATACACACAGGAGCCCACTTGCAGGGACAGGCTCAGTTCCCACACCCACCGCCAGCCAGTGCAGCAGATAGAGTAAACCAAGATTACTCTATCCAACAGCCATTTTAGAGTTATGAGAAATGCAATCATATAACATTTTCAGACAATCTTGGATAAATAATTTTCAATAATATGTAACTAAAAATTAATATTGGGCTTAAAGTCTTGGTAAACTATATGTATTCTGAATTTTCTGCAAACCACGTCTAAATATAAAATACTAACTTATTTTGGAAATTAGTTGTATACTAAATGATAAAATGTAAAATATATTGGGATCATATTAATACAGAAAGATTACACTTTTGTTCTGTTAATTTGCAGGTCATTTCCAAATTTACAAATTAGAAAAGAGATTCAAATTTCAGAATCATGCAAAAACTGTTTCTGAACAAATCCAAATATTTGGATTTATATAAGACTCATATTGGCCAGGGTCCTTAAGCATGGGTGTTTTAATTATATTGCTTCTATGAATATAGTTCTCAATCTTTTCAATATCAAACTGTGATTTATATGTCAATAATAAATGTGATGCAACCCTAGAAGCTCATTCTATGAGATCATATTTACTGATACTATAAAGAAAATAGATAATTAAATTACACTGTTACTTCTTTGTGATTTATCGCTTAAGAAATTTCTCACTCTGCTTAGTAACTTTGGTTTTCCATTACAAATCATTTATTTTACTTTGTGAGACTGTAAACCAATCACATTTTTCAGATATATTTAGGTTCCCAGATAAATTAAAACCAAATATAAGGCTTATTCTATTCAAGCATATAAGAATGCAAAACATTATTGTGTATCAGCTTCCTCTTGGTTTCATCTTACTCTTCCATTACTTTCTTTTAAAATAGGTGCTCCTATATGCATTTAATTTAATTTATATTCTATGTGTATTGTGTTTTTATGCTGTATCAACTATTTTTTAAGTTAGCTATAAATGAAATATAAATATTTAATAAGTGACCTTAGTATTTTAACATAGTTTAAATGCTATGGCATCCTCAAATATAAGACTCGGTAAATAAAGAGAAAATTGCCTTGGTCAAAGCATAGGGACTTAGTAACATAAATATGAGAACAACAAAAATGATAGACAAAATATTTATTTTTCAAAATTTATTTTTAAGATACTTACTGCCAGTTTTCCATACGTAATAATTATATCATTAAAAATTATTTCTGTTCTTTTGAGTTAGATCTGCAATTATGAAAAGTCTAAGGAAAATAACTATAGAAATATTTTAGATTTCAAGCACATTCAGCCAAATATTAAAACACAGTTTCTAAAGGCATACAAATTTCAGCATTAGATTTTGCCCTCTATTATTAACTATATGAAAGATCTTTCATCATTGAATGGCTCAAGGGCACACACCCTTATGTAACTTATTAAGGGTACTGGTGACCAAACTTCACATGGGAGAAAGAGCCAAGGATCAAAAATGTGCAATGTGCCTGTAGAATGAGTCCTATAAAAATTATTATTACTGTGCTTTCTTAACACACACAAAAAAAACAAGACCTTTTCACATGGAGCTGGTCCATTGATATATGTTACATGGCATTAGCCAATGTCCTCAGTAAGCTACCATCCCCTTCCTCTACTCATTTATCCTAAATTATTTTGCCTCATATTTAGAGTGGTGGCTTTATAAAGAGAAACAGAATACCAGATGGTCATTACTGTGGTTCACTGAGTTTATATCCTATCAGGAAGTTAGATGATTGCTTTTCAAGGTTCTTATCATGCATTGAACATCATTTCACCACGGGGAATTCTGAAGCTGTCAATATATTTTTGGCTAAGCATACTCTATCATTTTTCCTTCAAGTCATGGTCCCATATAATAATTTGAATAAAATATAATATAATTTTCTTTCTGTCTACACGTTTTAAAACAGACAAGTGTTAAAAATGAGTATTGCTTAATATCTATAAAATTCTGTTTCCATAGTTGGGAGCAATGTTATAAAACTATTTCTTATAGCTTCTTCAAAATATATAAATTTCCCTCAGACAATCTGTATCTTTCATTTAGAAAAAATATTTTAAATTCTTTTTTTTTAATTTTATTTGTTATTCAACTTACAGTTGTCCCATTTTTCCCCCATTGCTCCCCCCTCCCAGCCCATCCCTTCTCCCACAATTATATCCCTCCCCGTTGTTGTCAAAACACATACACTAAAACTCCAAATAAACAAAAGCCTCTACAGAAGCCTATGACTAAGTTACAAAAAATGGGCATAAATAATTGGAACTCAATTGCCTCAAAAAAAAAAAAAAAAAAAAAACCATTGACCTTTGTCTTTGATTTTCCAAACCTACATGGTCAACATTTTTCTAGAAATTGTACAAAAAGAAAAAAATAGAAATAATTATGTTAAGGAAAATAGTACAAATATTATAAATTAATAATACATTATCGCAACATTTAACACTAAACAATACAGATCTAATGACTGTCTCTTTGTTGTCAAAGAAAATGGATTTATTTAAAATAAAAATGACAGATGAAAGATCAGAAAAACTTAGACAATAGAGTAAAGCAACAAAAATGTTTGAGTTATTATATACAAAATAAAAAAGGGGAAAAAAGTAAATAGCTTTCTGAATGAATATTCAACTCACAAATATGAAATGGGAAAAATAATGCGTGAGTTGAATGTTAAAGACACAGCTGATTACTAGTTGGAGCAGCAGAGCACAGGCCAATTACATGGTAAGAATAGAAGGTCCTACTTTTATTTTCTAAGTATCCAAAGTATGTGGAAGGCCAGCACTTATTGCTTATGTAAGAATACCACTGTTTTAACACAGAATTAGAAGATACATATTTGGGTGATAACCCACATCACCAAATAGATAACTTTCCAAATAAATGTCCTATATTTAATAGACTATAGCTTTCATGAGGCCTGGGGCTGTTTCGTCTATCATTGTACTTAGCACTGTGGTCTGTGCATAGTGGCTTCTAATAAACACCAGGTTAATTATTGAATATACTTTAAATATGAGTACTTCCAGAAATAAGTGACTCATAAATACTCTGTTAACATTTGGAAATATATTTTCACCACTGATCAATATGATTTACTGATCCCAACTTAATTTACTAGGCTAATGTGATGCTTGAAGTTCCCCTGAACCACTACAGCTACAAGAAAAATTAATTCCACTGCCTGAATGTTTCTAGAACCTAGATACATCCATTCTCTGGTGCTCTATTTTCAAATACATTTTTTGATGATACCATATACATAAGAGAGAAGGTACTACTTGCTGAATATTAAAGATTAGGTATTTTATATACATTAGCTAATACAGTCATCATCATAACACTATCAAGTAATGAAAAGTTCCCCTATTATACCAATGAGAAAACAGAACTGAAATTAAATATCTAGATAAAAGTTCTATATTTTTTTGGTGGCAGAAATACAGAGCAAACAAAGGCTTTTACTAGTCTGGTTTCCACTCTTTCCATAGTTTACACTCTTGTTTTAAAAAATATTCTTCATTATAAGCATATGTTTAACTGTCAATAAATATTTTAAATAAAATAAAACACAGTGATAGCTATAACTTCTCCATCATTTCAAAATTTACTATTTTATATATTTAGAACCACAATTTGCATGTTTTGAGTACCTTCTATGTGTTAGGCATTATATAAACACTTTTAAAAACATGATCTCATTTAACCTAATCTCCTAGCATTCACAGTCTCCTGAAATAGGTAAAAATATTCGATTTTTGCATATGGAAGAATACTTTCAGATTATACATGGCAGGAAGGAAAAACAACTCAAATGTCTCATACCCCTAAAGACAAATCATGTGCCCTTTGCCCTGTCATGTTGGATACTACTAAAACAAATTAACCAGGACATTTTCATCATGTTATCACACAAATGGACTTTTCAGAACAAAGTTAAGGTACATGAGAGGGCAACCGAATCTTGGCCTGACTGTTGCTCAAACAGCTAGCAGTTCCTCAAGGAGAAATGAAGAAGTCTCCAGTGACCTGGGGCACCTGTAATTCTTTCATGTGGCCTGACGCCACTAGGGTACTACTGGCATCCTTTGCGGTAATATTATAACCCTATCACCAAAGGATTCTGGTGTAACCTGCTCAGGTTTCCAGAGCGCTGAGCGTCGGAACATACAAACACAGTGAACATCTTTCCACCAGCCCCCTTACACCAGTCTGAATAATAAGTTCTTTACGAAGTATTATTTCTTTTTTTTTTTTTAATTTAGCATATCTTGCTTTCTAATTTATTTTTAAATTTTATTTTTTGGTTTTTCAATTACACTTGTCCCATTTTTCCCCCATTGCTCCCCCCGACCCAGCCCACCCCTTCTCCCACAATCATATCCCTCCCCGTTGTCCATGTCCATGAGTCATTTATACACGTTCCTTGACTAGACCCTTCCCTTACTTATCCCCCTTCTCTCCCTCCCCCCTCCCCCTCCCCCCTATCGACTGCTATTCTGCTCTTTGTTCTATTTAGTTCTTTTGTTTGTGTCGTTCTTTAGTTTCCTGTATTAGGTGATATCATATGGTATTTTTCTTTCTTTGCCTGGCTTATTTCACTAAGCATAATTCTCTCTAGTTCCATCCATGTTGTCGCAAATGGCAGGAGTTCCTTCTTTCTTTCTGCTACATAGTACTCCATTGTATTATTTCTTTTTAATGCCCTCTGCTAGGTTTTCTGATGTTTATTTGTTTTCCTTTTAACCTATGATTAGAAGTCAGCACTTCTTTGGAGGGCTTTTGACATAATTTTCATATAGGGGACATCTGGCCAAACCTTTCCTCGTCTTTCCCCTTCCCCACTGTTGCCTTTAATTGATCATTTCAATTCCATGTTTTGGTATCACACTCTGACCCCAAATCACTTAACAAGGTTTATAGCAGAAGAATAATATTATGTTCTAAAAAAACAAGCTGTTGCTATTTTTTTCATTTGCTATTTTTGTTCTCATGTTGCAGTAGAAGACAGTCATAGTTCAGGGGAAAAAACCTGGAAGACCCTTTCAGTCTTCATTGTTAATTTATATAGTTGTGATTCATTTTGCTCTTGTAGAGGCAATTGTTTCCTTATAAGTGCTTCTGCTTATCTTCACTGTCAAATATTTGACTTAGATGGCACCAGTTCACTGTGACATCTACATCACTAACATCTAAGCCTCCTTCTATCGGGAATGCATCATACACTTCAATGATAGATGTCTTCTCTGAACCCTCATATATGATGGCTATCTATCCGAAAGGTAGCCAGCCATATAATATGAAAAATAGAGACCTTATTGAAGAAGATACAAGACACAAGAAATGTTGTACATAGGACAATGATGCCTCAGTCCCCTCCAGAGTAGGCAACTTGAGACCTCACACAGGTCTCCCAGTCACCATCAGCTGCACCACTGTATTTTCCTGAATCTCATTGATGGTCTGAAATATCTTCCCTTTCAAAGATGATTTCAGTTTTGAGAAAAGCCTGAAGTTGCAGGGCACCAAATCTGGGCTGTAGGAGGGCCGAGTCACCTGGGTGATCTGATGTTTCACCAAAAACCTTTGCACAAGACATGATTTATGAGCGGGTGCGTTATTGTGATGCAACTGCCAATCACCAGCTGCCTGTAGCTGTGGCCTTCTGAACCATCTTTCTGCTAAGGAATGTTCAGCTTAACACAAAATGTGATGCAGCTTCAAGATTCATTGCTCTGTTAGCTTAGTCATTTTGAACGCAATAGCCAGAGTACACATGCTCACTCAATGGTGTCTACCTTTCCCACTGACTAATTCAATATAGTCATCACTGTTCTTGCACGTGCGTTCCAGTCCACTCTCCTTGGATGCCAGGTTACATCGATATTGTGCAAACCACTCTCATTATATTGACAATGGCTGTCCTTTTTCCAGACACTCTTTGTATATTCCAGGATCTTTACTTTTGGCTATAAATTTACTCAAATCAACAAGGAAATGTAACACCATTGAACATTTTCTCTAATTCAAAATTCATCCTAATACAATCTTAAATGTTCTGTGATCAACTCTTTATATTTTAAAATGTTAATTCTCTCATCAAATACTTTGAGATATTTGTGGACCCATGTTTAGCTGTGTTGGTAACACTATAATTTGTTACTTTTATATGCGCTTTTTTTTAGAGTATATTTTATTGATTATATTATTACAATAGTTACAATTTTTTTTCTATATGCACTTTTATTAGTTTGCACTGAGATATGATATCAATTGCCATTCCTAATATAGAATATCTTTATGGATTTTAGACTGTTTAATCTAGGGACAGCATATCCATTTTACATTCTCTGCCAACTGTTCATATTTAGTAAAGATTATGCAGAGAATGGGTAGAAAAGGACTCAGACCAATCAAAGCTCAGTGGCAATGAGTGTCATGGAAATGTGTATCAAAGGAAGGATGCAGAAAAGGAATGTGTGCCAGGTATTTACATTAGAGTTAGTTTCATTTTTATAGAATATTGTATAGCCCAGCACCAGGGAGTTCCCATTTACTAATAATAGCAGATGGTGTTGATAAAATTCACTCTGCCTGTGAATAAACACAAAAACCCTTGCACCATACCCTCTAGGTTGAGGTGGCTTTCATTTTTCTTAATTAAACTATCACTGTTAGGAAGTATCAAAAGAACTCTCTGGAAGCAAGTGTTTCATCAAGGAGAGATTCTATGTAAATGCTAGGGAAAGCAAAAAGCATATCATTACAAGGTTATCAGCACCCTGAAAGGCTATAAAATAAAGAATCAATATACTATCAAGTGGCAAAGAACAGAGAAGGGGAATCATAGACAGAATAGTCTCCTATCTTTTCCTTCAAAATTAATGATAACTACACAAAAACCAAACACATTCTTCTTTATTTTCATTTTTAAAAATTGGTTAGTGGGAAATAAATTGCTCCTTAGGAAATTAGATCATGTGCTTTATGAAGTATGTCTTCATAAACTCTGTCTTAAACCCTGGAGTATTAGTAACAGTGAACTACTTTAGAGATTAGAAAAGAAAATCATTGACTCATTGAAAATGTTCTTGCTCCGTGTACTGTGTGTTTTCAGCCAGGCCTCTCTGAGAGTTTCTCTTAAATCACTGTCTCTAATTAAACTTCATTCCACACAACTGACAGAAATTTAAAAAATTCCTTATTAAGGTGCCTTACACACTTTATAAATGATATTAAGCAACCATCATATATTATTTTCATTATTTGATTACATTATGATAGCCCCACTAGAGTTTGGTTCTTAAATGCTAAACTTGGTTCTTAATCATTGTTTTGATCCTCAGTATGTTAAATAATGCTTTGTACAAGGTAGGCCCTTAATAAATATATTTCAATGAGTAAATGTATTTATTATTGTTAAAGAGAAGAAAAGGTGAACTTGACAGACTTCAGTCGAGTGGGAAGAATTTCCCAAAACAGTCAGCGTCATTTTTTAGAAGACTGGATTAAAGACATAGAGGTTAGAATGGAAGTAAAGGAAATAAGTCTGGACTCAGGGGTGATATATAGGGAAGACAGGCATATACAATAGCAAAAACAGAAAAAAACCAATAGTAACTAGTACTGAAATGTTGGTTTTAGGTTTAAACTTGGATATAAAAATAATTGATTTCCATGTAGTCTCTGTTGACTATAATCTCTTTCTCTCAGAAGGAGATGGTAACAAGTGCTGAAGAAAATTAGAAAAACCGGGTTAGCATATATAACATAATATGTACCTGGCCCTTTACATATATTATATATGTACTGTAAATGTGGTATTTCTATCTCTTCATCTTATTATAGCTAAAGAAACAGTAACCAAAATTATTTTTATCTCAAAGGCTCTAGTCAATAAGTGGCAGAATCAGTATTTAAACTTATCTTTCTCACTAAATAGGCTCTGAACTGAAGTGGAGTAGGAGTCCCACACAGAAATTAATGTTCAGGTAGCATTGGGAATGCTCTACTGAAACATCTTTAAAATGTTCTTGGTTTTAAGGATCTTCAAAAGTCCTTTTGGTTTGCGGAGTTTTATGCTTTAAACAAGTTGACTATATATTTTCTGTCTGATTTACATACTCAGACTTTGAATTTAGAAAAAAATGGGTTCCAATTTGACATCTTCATCATACCCCATTTACGGTTAGCAGACGTTCACCATGGGATTCTAACATTTCTGCACAACTTGTCTTTCTGCTCTCTGTACCACACTACCTCTACCAAGATGTTTGTATAGCAAATACACTTAAGCAAAAGAAATAGTGCCCTCCAGCACATGAATCGCAAGTGAGCTTACAAGCTTGGCAAACAGACACATGGTCTCCCACCAGAGCAAAGGGCAGGTGTGACCACTGTAAAGGATTAAATTTCCCAAAGTTGATGATTCTTCTCCCATAATACCACCTACAACATGTGAAGGCATCTCCCATTCTTCATGTCATTCTGTTAGAATTTGGGCAGAACTAGCGCGAATGTTGATACATTAACTCCTGACACTTCTGTGAATGAGCTCTCCTCTGTTTCTGACTCAAATGCCTTGAGTCTTCTTATCACCATTCAATAACTGTGGCAGAGAAACTTTTTAACTTGCTAGTTAAATCTCATACTTCTCATAGCTCCTGACACTTACTGAGTAATCTTGAGCAATATACTTTTTCAATTTTTTGAGCTCCAGTGAAATTTAAAAATGATTATACTTATAATTTCTTTGTATATTATAAGTGCACAAATAAATATAAAGTTATAGAAATAGCACCAGCAGTAGCAGAAACAGTAGTAACAACAGTAAAAGCAATAGAAGTACTAGGAATAACAGTGATAGCAGAAGTAGTACTAGTATTAGTAATACTAGCAGCAGCAGCATCAAAAGGAGCTAGTATTGAAAGAATGTCATATATGGCAGATTTTACTAAGTGGAAGTTATAGTCTATTTATTTAATCCTCAACAAATAAACAGATGGGTTTTTCCTCTCCCTGATTAAATGAGATAAATTTCACCAAGTTAATGATTTGCCGAAGGTAACTCACATGGTAATTGTGAAATCTGGGATAAGAAGCTAGCTTGTGTCCATTTTCCAGTGGTTTTTCTTGCGTGCACTTGTGGCCACATGTTTGAAATAAACAGTTGGATATTCCTACATCCCATCCATAGAGGGTAGAAGAATTACAGAAGTGCATGTCAATAGATAAATGAAATACATCTCTTGTTTGTTAGAAAATAAAGTCCAGAGACAAAGCAATGTTGGTCTCCAGCATTTCTCTGGGCATGATTCACCCATGAATTCAGCTAATGTTGAATATATTCTATCTTCCAGTCTCTGTGCATTTTTTTTTAAGTAATTGATTTTTTTGAGAGAGAGAAACATTGATTTTTTTTTTTGTTCCACTTATTTATGCATTCATTGGATGATTCTTGTATGCCCTGACTGGAGATTGAACCCACAACCTTGGTGTACTGGGACAGTGCCCAACCAACTGAGCTACCTGGCCAGGGCCCCGTCTCTGTCCCTTGAAGTTTTGTCCACATCACTATATTATTTTGTTTTCCCCATAGTTTCAATAATGTTTACCAGCATTGATAATAAAGTATACATCATTATTAACTTCACAATCACCCATGCTAAATTCTCTACCAGAAATCTAAAAGATTCACAAACCCAGTCAATAAATACAAAATTTAAAAAAAAAAAATGACTTTGAAAGCCTACTTAAATTTCTAAACATAATAAACACCATCTTTTTCTGATATAAATTAGAAGACACATACATAAACAATATATGCATAAATGTATATAAATATAAAATATATTTTGTTTACTCATTTCACAAATAAAGTCATACTTTAGGAAGCATTTTTCTAAACTTATCATGAAGTATATGACATATATATAATTTTTAAGCTTCGTATACTATAAAAGGAACACCTGTCAAACACCAATCATCTTTGAAACTATACTACTTGATTATAACTCCTTCTTTTAAAATGTTTTCATTGTGTCAAATATACAATCAGCATAAAAATTAACATATTTTTTCCTTACCTCTACAGATGGGAACAGGAAAATCCCATGAAGCTGTATTAACTGAATTGGCTATACAGGTGAGTTGAGGGTGGCCATCAAGGATATATCCAGTTACACAGTTGTAGCGGATCTTGTCCCCAATGTCAAACCTTGTACCATATAATACACCTTTGGGTGGGACTCCTGGATTTCCACAAGAGCTGCTCTGTAATTCTGTAGAAGACAGGGAAAGGAGAGTTTACAGTTATTTGTTATTTTAATATATATTTTAATGTTTTAGCTTTATAAATATGTAGATATAGTTGTATTCTACCCTTTTAAGGAGGTCACAAAAATGTCTTCCATTTAAATATATGTAACAAAAAAAAAAAAAAAAACTGAGGAGGGACCTAAATTTTACTGAATAAAATCATTTTTTGTGCTGACAAAATTTACATACTTTATATGAGTTCTTCCCAGAAATTATCTAGCTATATAATATGAAAAATAGAGACATTTATTGAAGAAGACACAAGATATAAGAAACACTGTACATAGAACAATGATATCTCAGTCCCCTTCGAAGTAAGCACCTTGGGACCTCACACAGCTCTCCCAGCATCTCTTTCACTGTTCACAATACTGTGCAAATTTCTTTGTTGGAATCACAATCAACTGCTCCATCATATTTTCCTCAGTCTCATTAATAGTCTGAAATTTCTTTCCTTTCAAAGGTGATTTTAGTTTTGGGAAAAGCCAGAAGTCCTAGGGTGCCAAATCT
Source organism: Furipterus horrens (assembly GCF_987537825.1). Lineage (NCBI taxonomy): Eukaryota > Metazoa > Chordata > Mammalia > Chiroptera > Furipteridae > Furipterus > Furipterus horrens. The sequence goes on along the minus strand of NW_028327177.1, from coordinate 17,857,914 downwards.
GAGCTAGAGAGGGGCTGAGTCACCTGGGTGATTTGATGTTTTCCAAAAAACTCTGCATGAGACGTGGTACATGAGTGTGTGCATTGTCGTGATGCAACTGCCATTCACCAGTTGCCCATAGCTGTGGCCTTCTGAGTCATCCAAATAGTTTCCATGGAGGAATGTTCAAACTTAACACAAAATTTGATGCAGATTCATTGCTCTACTCATTCAGTCATTTTGAATGCGATGGCCACGCAGTACACATGTTCACCCAATGGTGTCTACTGCCCTCACTAGTACAGTGAAGTCATCATTGTTCAACACATGTGCATTCCAGTCCACTCTCCTTGGCTGCCAGGTTACACCAATGTTGTGTAAACCATTCTCATTAAATTAACAATTGCTGGATTTTTTCCAGACAGACCTCATATTATTTAATCTTTGTAGCAATTCTTAAATCAGTATGACTCATATTGTAAAGATAATTAAAACAGTTAATACAATTTACATGTCTTCTTTAAAAGTACATTCTGCTAACATAATAATGAGCAAATCAGTTTAATCGATATGCTCCCCACTACTCTGCTGTTTGTATTTAATCTTATACCATGAGCATTCATCTTAAAATAATATGCATTTGGTTGAAAATCTTTTTTCCACTAAAATGAGAAGAATACAAAGCTGCAAAAATAGACATAGTTTTGAAGTTAGACTGGGCTACAATGCCAGCTCTGTCATTTGTTTAACCTTGAAAATATAATAAACTTATAATAAGTACATAAAAATATGAAGTTTTAATTAGCTCAATATGCAAAATATCTGGAAAATGGCTGATGTATCAGAAAATTTTACCTATTGCCTTATTTTATTACTTGATGCTTAAAAGTACACAAGTATACAAATATATTTCTTAAAAAACTTCTATTTTAGGAAAAAATAAATTTCACTTTAGATTTAAAAAATGAAAAATATTCATAGAAGTAGAACTTACAGAATTTAATGAAGTTACAGGAGAATATTTTCCTTATATTATGTTCTAAATTTTTAATTTATAAACTTTCTATTATATTACTTTCATTTTCATACTATAAATAATAATAGGAATACAAAATTAATGAATTAATGTGCTAAAAAGGCATTCCAATTTGAGTAAAGCCTATAGTTTAGTTACTAGTATTATATAAATGCTAATTTCCTGGTTTTGATTAAAATGCTATGGTTACATATGTAATTAATTAATGCTAAGGAAAGCTGGATAAAAATATATGAGAACTCTGTAGTGTTTTCACAAATTACCTGCAAATCTGAAATTACTGCAAAATAAAAAGGTAAAAAAGACCCTGCAAGGCACGATTAAGTATACTTCCATTTTGCTTTGATATTCATCCCATTTATGCAGTTAGTGAATTCCACACAATATCATTTACATTTAATCAAATAATTATAAACAACTTTATATTGAAAATATCAGTAACAATATTAGGTAAACATAAAAATTAAAATATTTCAAAATATAAAGTGGCAGCTTTACAAAAGTGATGGTCATTGGTGGATAAAAAATATATGTAGAACTAAAATTTTCTATTTTATCCATGATAGTCTTTTAGATCTTTTGGGAGTTTCTTTTTAGACTCAAATCTAGAAAAGTAAAGAACATAACTGACCCTGGCTGGTTTGGCTCAGTGGATTGAGCGTCGGCCTGCGAGCTAAGTGTTGCTGGTTCGATCTTCCAGTCAGGGCACATCAGAGAAGGAAAACTCTGACTCCAAAAAACCTCCGCTGCCTTGCGGCATACCTCTTCAGGGGAAAGGCTAAGGGAGTAAACCCCGACAGAAAATCCGGAGCCGGAGTCCCTAAGGCGGTTTGACGTTGTAGTCAACACCGGCAACTCCTGCGGCGCACCTGAAGCCAAGCTGTATTGACTCCGTCTTTCCCTTGGACCCTTCAGCTGCGAAGAGAGGGGGGGTCTGCTGCATGGGCAACAGCAGACCCTCCATATCACCCTGCCCAGGCTCTGTAGCTTCAGCTTTACTGGAGAGGACACTCCAGCGTCATCGCAAGATGTCGATTCAACACGGGAGGAGACAGATACTGTGTCACTCCCGAGTCGGACTGCACAGCCATTCTTGGCGGTGCAGATAGACTCTTAAGAAGCTACACCATCGTCTCTCAAGACGGACGGCTACCGACGACGACGACGACGAAAGAACATAACTAATATCAAATATTAATGGTTTTTATAAATAATGCACAATTTCCTTAAGCTTCCTCAGCATTTATGATATATCATAAACTAATATTTTAAATATCAGTAACCAAAGTTAATCATCTGTAATATTTCATCTTACTATTTATAGGCATATGCTCTTAGTTAATTTTCAGTAAAACTTAAAACATATTTATCTGTGAAATTTGAGCAATTTTTCAAAAATATAATTGAAATGAATAATTTTGAAGTAGCTAATATTTTAAAAAATATATCTGATTAATAGATGAAATATTTGCTTCAGGAAATGGTGAAGTTAATAAGTTTTGATAAATTGAGTAAGAATTGAATCCCTGAATATAGTATTAACAAAGGAAATACTTTTAATGAAAATACCACTTGTGTCCTTAGAATCCATCCACTCCTTTCCCTCCCATCCCCTAAAAAATAATTAAGATCAGGACTTCAATTATCACCAAGTTATATATTTGGGGGGAAAAGTAGTCTCCAAATTATTTCACAGGAAGCAGTTAAGTAGAAAAATAAAAGGAAAGAGAGAGAAGAAAGCTCTAAATAGTTGTTATACTCAGAATTAACTTGGACTTAAGTGAACAAATAAACATTACCCAGATTAAAATACCTACAGCCAAAATGGATCACAAATAAAGTGAATTAATGAATGAATAATAACACTAGTTAAAATCTTAATAAATTACCTAATTTATCTCCTACTTTGGGGCTGAATTATTTCTAAACCAATAGACAGGTAGGGATTTAGGCTGTGGCAAATGAAACTAAAAGAAGATAATTCAAAAATATATCTGGGTCTCACTTTCAGATATCCCTGCTTTCAATTGTCCTTCTTTTGACTTTCATTACATAAGAACAACTACCCATCATACTCTGTAGATAGAAGACAGTTTTGAAAATGCTTCGCAAACAGGTTTAATAGATTCCAGTTCCATATACACTGTCTATGGATTCCTTTTCTTTTTTTTTTTTTTTTTTTTGTCCTCTTCTACCTCGAACTTGGGGACTTCTCTCCGAGATCTCTATATCCATTTCAAGATGCAGTGCCAAGTAGGATGTGTTATTAACTAAAAGAATTATATAACCAACCATCAATGTATGCTTTATTCTGATTGAGCATCCACTTTTTGGTCTTGATTTTTAAAAAATACATAGTGCTGCATGTTTGAACTTTTTTATTAGTTTAACTTTTTTATTAATATGTGTTTCAGAATAGCTAAATTAAACTAATTTTTAGGCAGTGTCTCTGCCAGTGATCAAGAGTTTGAATTCTGCAAGTGAGACAGAGACAATGACCATATGATTTCACTGTTATGCAGAATCTAATGCACAAAAACAAACAAACAAAACAGAAAGAGACTCGTAGATACACAGAACAGACTGACCGAGGGGAGGGAGGTTGCGGGGCTGGAGGAAAAGGTAAAGCGATTGAACAGTACAAATTGGTAGTTACAGAACAGTCGCAGAGATGTAGATTGCAGCACAGGAAATACAGTCAGTAATGTGATGACTATACATGGGGCCAGCTGGGCACCTGAGGCAGCAGGAGGGGCAACTCTGTACAAGTACATGATTCTCTAACCACTTTGCTATACATCTGACACTAATACAGAACAATATTGAATATAAGTTGTAATAGAAAAGTTAAAGAAAGAAAGAAGCAAGAGTTTGGATTTCAGGGGAAAATGAACACATATCCTATCATGTTCAGTAAAAGCAAATTATAAACTAATCATGAATATGCATGTTATTAAAATAAATAGTTATTTTAATTATTATAAAGTCATTCTTAATGAAAATAGGGGTTTAACCATCAAAAAAATAATTCCCGTATAATCCATCAAATGTACATGGAAGATAATCACGTTATGCTTGTCATTTCAATTCATTTCTGAAGGAAATAATTACATCTAAGAGCAGAATTCCCAAACAGACTATTTTCTTTTTGCACCAAAGATGCCACCTATACACTGATCAAAGGTTTAAGTGATAAAATTAAAACAATTACAGAAACCTGACAAATTATTATCTGATATTCATTCCATAAAGCAAGTACTAAAATGGGGCTGGGGGGGGGGGCTTCAAGTTCTTTTCAGTGCACTGTTGCTGAGCATAGACCTTTTTTTTTTTAATGAAAAATATGTATATATAAAAGAAACTCCCCTTGTACTGCAGCCCTACTTGAATTAATTCTTGAAATCTATCTAATGATATAATGTTTGTCAATAAAACAGAAATACTTAAGAGTGGACAGTTTAGTGAATTAAGAAGATCACTGAAAAACGTGTCTGAAAACTTTATATTCAAAATATGCCTCTGAATATGGTAGAGACCCTTTATGTAAGTTTACTGCTCTATCTAAAACAAATGATTAAGTAATTTAAAACTCATCTGTTTTTTTTACTGAATAGATTCATATTTTATTTATTCTTTCTTCTCAGAGATCCTGAAATTATCAGCAAATATGATGAAGGCATTTTGGCAACATAAGCTGTTTTAAAGTATAAAGTATTGACTATGCAGCAAAAAATTACCTGGAAAATATCCAAGAAAAACAAAAATCCAATTGTGTTATAGAGGTTAGAGTTTAATGACACTTGTCAATATTAGTTAAAAGGAAACATAATTACTTGGTAAGTGACAGAACTGATTTTGTCATCAGAAACTCTTGAGAGTTACTATTAACTTTGCTCTGCACTGTGCACAAGCTAAAGCAACACCACCTTTTCTTGCTTTCTAAGAGTTTACAATGAAAGAAAATTACTTGTCTTAATTTAATTGTTGAAGTCAGCTCTGAGTCATTCTAGGCACACAGACATTCCTATTACCAATTATATCTCACCAAATACCCAATAACATATATGATTTTCCTCATTGTACAGAAAAGGAAGCCTGAGACTGAGGCAGATAAAGTGATTTTCTCAAGGCCCCCCAACTAATAAACAGTAGACTTGTTTAACCTTAGATGTCTCTAACTCAAAAGTCTTGGACCGTTTTACAATTGCACATTTTACCCATGAAAAGCAGATATTATCTTCACAAATGTTTCCTTAGAAGCCTCATGGGCAATGCTCTGGATATGTAGATTTGCATATGCCACACATGGCCCTGCCCTCATGGAGTTTATAACTGGTGCTGACAATGGCAATAAATAATTAATTACAGAATATTAATTTTAATGTGACTAATAAAATAAAATAAAATATAGGCTTTAATGAAAGTACATAACTGAGAAAACTTAACTAATCTTGATTAAGAGGTGGTCTGAAAAGAATTTCATGATAAAGTAAGGTTTAAATTGAGATCAAACATAGGATAAGGACTTAGCTGGATTAAAGAGTTAGCAAATATATACAAAATTTAAAACTATAAGAATCAATGTACTATAATAGCTATTGGATTTAGCAATATAGTGAATACAGGTTCTATGAATGTGACAGGGTAGAAACTGAATTGGGAAAAATAGTCTAAAAGGGTTGACCAAAAATAGGTTCATATGGTGAATATAAATATTATACATAGGTTCATGAATAGAAAGGGGAACTATTGATGTCATTAAATGTTTTTGGTTTGTTTTCTTGTTTTTGAGGGAGATGTGGTAAGCTCTTCAGAAGAGAATCATTGAGATTGAATAATTGTAATCCACTTTAAATAAAAATGAGCAGAGATTTTCCTAAGTATGTATAATATAAATTGTGTGAGTTTACAAAGTTACTACTAGATAATATTGAATATGAATAATTATTTAAAAGATTCATCCAAATTAACTTTTTTAAAACAAAGAGTAGTCAAAATAATATATGCATATTACTTAGACATGAGAATATCAAATAAGGCTGTTGATATGATTACATAAAATAATATATGCAATTTATTTATATGCTGAGCAAGCACTCACTACATGGAGGATATTATTAGCTCAACAAATTGCAGCCTTATTACTATTATAATTAATTTTACATTTGAGATATCTAAGTTAGGTATGATTAAGTTATGACCTACTAGATGTAGGGTCATGTCTTCATTAAATGCTTATATTATGTTACCTCATTCCTGCTGTCTTAAAAATTAGTCAAGAAATAGTAATTTAGTCAAGGGCACAATTTGTCAAGCACTAAGTCAAGCACAATGATTAAAAAAAGATATCTTTGATGTACTGAAGCCTAAGAATTTCACAGTAGTATTTTTTAAAAAGAAAAATATGTTTAAAATTAAAATATATATCCTGAAAGAGAGTATATAGAAAGAACTATAGGAGAAAGGGTTTCATCATGTTTTCCTTTAAGAAATTCAATAAAACTCAACTAAGCAATTTAGAAAGAGTGAGTCATACTATTAGACACATAAAACAACCTTGGCTCTAAAAAGTTCCCAGTTTGTTAGGAGCACATAGATAATTGTGAAAGGCAAGATATTTAACAAAATATCAAGAAGAAAGCCTGACCTTGAATCTTGCAATAAAACTGAATAAAAAGATAAGGGATCCCATGACCACAGAATTGCATAATTATCCAGTCAAATAGATGAAGCATGATCCTGCTAAGATCAATTAACAATGTTTTAAAACACTGTAAAATTATATCTACTAAGGGAAGGAAAATCAAGTTGTTTGCATTTCTTACAGAAAATTAATCTCAGGATTTATTTCCCAGATGATTAAAAATAACTTAGAAAAACATAACATCAAGTTAAACCACCTAATGCCTGCCATCCTGAGACTGCAAAGCACTTAGCAAAAATATGTTTTCTAACTTTTTTAGTGGTATGAAATGTTCTTTTATTACAGATACGGAGCCATTCCATTCAAATAGGATGTAAATGGCATCATTTAGAATTCACTTAGAGACTGATGTGAGGAAATATTTTGTGAATATTTTGAATCAGTTATTGCATCTATCATGTTCTCATGGACTTTAATTCATATATAAATATAACTGAATGAAATTTATTTCTTTGCATTTTCTTTCTCACTAGACTATGAGCATCTTGAGAACAGGGGTTCTAATTCATCTTTGTGTTTCAAGAACATAGCATATTGCCTGGTAATGTTGTTAACAAAGAAAAAAATGATTGCTCAGTTTATTGAGTTACTTTCTCTAACAGAAACACATAAAAGATGACTATCACACAGTTTGTAGGAATAAATGTTTAGACACAGAATAACAGAGAGGAACGGTAGAGCATCAGACAGCTGTAAAGTTACCATGAATTACGCTAGTGTCATGAAAGCACGGGACCACCTTGGCAACATGTGATCTTGTTGGGTCAAACTACATACTGTGTCATTCAACTATTTTTTTTTATTAAACTACATTAAATTCTATTAAAAAGTTCCTGAATATAAGCACAGTTCTTAAATTACTGGTTACATCACAAGTCCTCACTGAAACAGAGACAGAGAAAACATTAGGCCACCTTTGCCTTTGAAAGCCATACTGAAATTTTGAAGTTTTTTTTTCATATCTGGCAATCAAAGGAAGAATGCCCATTACCATTTTTATTATATTCACTTAATTAATGGGAATTTGAATAAACTATTAATTGCTGGAGAAGAAATGAGAGCACACCAGCATTGCCTTAGTTAGTATGCCAAAGAGGAAAGTAGAATACTAGGTTGATTTAGGTGGGAGAATGGAGGACACACCTAGATTACAATGTATGTCAAGTAGTGGAAAGATAAAAGTCTAATGCTGTACTTTTTTTTCAAATTAAGATAAATCTTCAGGTGGGCTGATTATATTTCCAAGTGAAGGAAGTATGAAGCAGTGGAAGAATCAATGTGAATCCAACAAATAAAAATGTATGCTGTCTAGGCTGCAACATTCTGTTTTGAAAGTGGGGTATAGGTAGGGCCCACAGGCAATATAGATAAAATTTTGAAAGTCAGTCTGAAAGTAACGGTCAGATATAATGGGGAAAATCCATTGCACAATTTCCGAAGAATGGCAGTTACTGGATATGTAATTTTGGCATGTGAATAAGAGGCAATTAATGTTCTTTCGATTTCAAATATCCATGTCCTTTATGGCAAAACAAAATGTCCCAGTCAAAATGAACTGATGAAAAATGTTATTATTGTTTTGTAAACTACCTACCACAGTCATAAAATAAATGAGTGGTATGGTCATTAAATATAAAAAAACATGATTTATTTAAACCAAACTATATCCTGTGTAGCTACCAGAATATTAACAAAGAAAAAAATTTATATATATATATAGAGAGAATGGGGGCATATTAGAAGCCATCCTTACTTTACAGTTTCTAAAAATGGAATAATGCTGTATCTGGCATGGGTAGCATTTGATAGGTTGATTTGGAATAGAAAAATATGAATAGACTCTCCTCTCTTTATGACAGAATTGGGACAAGTATCTGTATTAAGACTTTTAGATAAAAGTAACTTAATTCTTTAAAAAATGTGTTAAGTTGATTGTGGATAATTTACTCGCTTATATATTCATTGAAAATGAGTGAGTGAGAGATGCCACTGTGTTTCAGCAATTAATCAATCACCAAATAATTACTGAAGCCTGAGGTATAAATATGAAAGGGAAAGAAAAATAGGACACCATTTCCACTCTTTTTGAAATTATAACTCAGTTGGAAACATAGGGTATGTGCATACTATGACCTTCTGGCAATTAAATAATAAAATGGATTCCATACGGTAAAAAAAAAAAAATCAAATAACTTATAAGCTTATATAAAAGGAGGATATTGTAAGAGATAAAATAAGCAGGATTTTATTTGAAGAGGAATCAAGAGAAAAGTCAAGTAAGTTACATGAACCAAGGCCCATAGAGAGGAATGTACAAGGTGAGGTCAAAGGCAAAATGCATATGTGGGAACACAGAATGAAATGTTAGAAAAGAATTTTAGAGTCACATGTCAGAGAGCCTTTAGATCAGCTGTCTTGGGATCAACACTATGTTAATACTCCCAAAAGGCCTCAAAATGAAATGGTTTCAATAGCTAGCAGTTATTCCCTATGCGTGAGTCTCTGTCTGGTCTAGGCCAGGATAGATATGACTATGCCCTCAGGTCATGCGGGACCCAGAATTTTTTCAACTTACAGCTCTATAGTCCTGCAAGGCACTATGTTTAAATGTTGAAGCTGGACAATAAAAAACACACTGATATCCAGGCCACTGAGAGCTGAATCAGAGAATGCTCAGAGAAAGAAGCATAACTAGTAGGTACAAAATAGACAGGGGATGCTAAATGGAGAAGCCAAAGAAGTCATATGCATGACCCATTAACATGAACTGATGAGGTAGGGGCAGTTGCTAGAGGGAAGGGAGGTACTGCGCTGAGGAGGACAAAGGGGTAAAAAAAAAACTGGGATAACTATAATAGCATAATCAATAAAATATACTTAAAAATAAAATTCCAGTTGTAAAAGAGAAAAAAAAGAAATAAACTTTCCCTCTCTTCCATGACTTCTGACAAAACCCCTTCTCGTTGCTACGTCCTGCACAAATCCAAGGTTTCCTGGAGATGCACAGAGCCTTTTGTTTTGTTTTGTTTTCCATTAAGGCCAACTCTATTTTCTCATGGATCAGTGACCTATTAAGGGAGAAAATGTTTGTGGAAGTGAATAGATTCCGTTGGAGAGAAATTATGAAGGTCCTCCTTTACTGGAAGACCCCAGTTCTCTTTCAGAGAAGCTGCTCCTTTGTCTGGTATCTTCTGCTGTCCCTCAGCATTTCCTGTTGAATAGTTCTTCATTGTCCATATTCTCTGCAGCAAAATATGAGGTGGGTGTGGGAAGGTAGACTACCCTTGAGAGTACACAGTTCTTGTATTCTGCATCTGCTAAAGCTGGGTCAGTGCTTGAAAACAGCCTGAAGGATTGAACAACCAAAGGGATTTACAAATAAGTTCTAAAATGTATTTGTCTAAAATTTCCTTCAAAATCATATTAGGGACTGGCTTGCATGCTTCCATTTATTTTCATGTGCCAGTGTACTCTCACCACCCACCCTCCTCAATCTGCTTCCACCTCTGCTCTCATTATCTTTTCAGCTGGTACTACCGTGGGGCCATCTGAAGCAAGGTGCGGGAGTGAAAAGCTCTTCATCTGGTCTCAGCCCATCCTTGGAGTAAGAAAACAAGAGACTTATCAAGCCTTCTTATGCTACTGTACCATAGCAGTTGACTTTTCCAATCCACAAGTCACCAGGATTTTAGACTCTTTTTCCATAAATCTCCCCATGAAAAATAGCCAATATTTTCCTGAGCTCTCATCTTTGTAGTAAAACCTTGTCAAAGGCAGCCAGGAATAGGCAGCACACCTTAACAACAATCTTGTTAACCTCATCCTCCTGAGCAAGAGCATTCGTGGTCTGCTGTCTGTACTACCATAAACAAAATTACTTCATCACACATGCCATAACATAGAAAACTCACCAACTTTCCAGCTCAAATAAGTTTCCTGGCCACAAAACAGTAACACATACTTTAGGTTTTTATTTCAATGCCCTGCTTCTGTTACAAGTACTTCATTAATGTCCGAAAGAAAAGCCAATTATTAAAGCATAGAGGAATTTAATAGTTTTTAGGAACAGGTCCTAGACTGGACCTCTTGATTAATACAGAATTAGCCCAATAAGAGGATTGCTACCTTGAGGGCACCACTGTAATTATCTGTGTCATAGCTGCCTCACCACTGACCCCTGAACAGCAGGAGACTGGAGAAGGATCGCTTAGAATTGCATTTCAATAAGAGAGTCATAGCAAGAGGCAACAAATACAACTGCTGTGATTTACTCAAAAGAAGCTAAAAAATGCTGGAAAATGCTGTCATAAAACATTGATAATAAAATCAATAGCGGGAATCTGCAAGACAATTGCCTTTGTCTAAATTCAAGGTTCATTCTCACACAGGTGCATACAGTTGTGGAACTTAAATCACATCTACTCTGAAAGTCTTAGAAATGTGATTTGGTTTCTAACATTTTCAGATAGAAAAAAAAAATGGAATAGAGATCTAAAGAATTTGGTCATACTACCTAATATTCAGGTATTCTCCCTCCATCCTGTGTCAAAATTTATAGCTTAATTCTTTCAAAATACCCCTAGACAGTCCTTCCATCTCTGCCTATAGAAGAAAGCCCAGTCTCTCAGCTGATGGTCGAGAGCCTCCACAATCCACAGTCATGCCCCTTTCTGTATTTCCTAGATATCTCTGTGCTCACTTACTCACTGTTTTATTCAAATAGTCACTTCCCCCCAAAATGTCACATGTATCCCTGCTTCACAGGTTTAGTCACACCACCTTGAAATGTCTCCTTTTCCTTCTGTCTATCCAAATGTTTCTATTCTTTGAGATTTAAACCAATTCCTTTGCATAAAGCTTTTCCAACACTTCAGTCCATGGTGAGAACATCTGCTCTGGAACCAAAAGTTTTTATTTTCTATTATAGTCATTGATCATTTATTCATATGACTTAGGACATTTCATTTTGCCACATTTTATTGCCTTTCTATTTCTTTTAAAATTGTACACTGTTCTCTCTCTTATAATGTGTAAACACTGTCTACTTGATACCTTGTTTATCATGTGCATCTTTAAAATGACAAACTGTTTAATTCATATACTTTGCTCTTAATATTTATTTGGTTATAGAATTAGCTTAATTCCAAGAATAATTAGAAAGTTAGAAAAATATAAGAAGTACAAATTATTTCAAATCTATTTGAGAACTTAATACCCTTGGGTACAAAAAAATCTGAATCCCATACTGAAGCAAAGGATGAGCTGATCACCTTTATGGGGACAGGATTGGTGGCGAAGCAGAAACCAGGGCCTGGAGAGCTTCCTGGATGAAAAGAAGTACAATGAATCCATACTCTTTTGCTCTTCCAGAATAACATTCAACTTTTCCTCCCTAGAGGACTAGCTGTGAAACTTTGAAAAAAAAAAAAATTAAAACAAATAAAAGGTCTTGATCTAGGTGATCTGCATTCTTGCAGTTGAACTTACCACTAGAAAATTAAATATAATGAAATCAAATAAATGTAGCTCTGAATCCTATTTCTGCCATTCACTAGTGCATGGCCAATATGGCATTCAATACTTCTGTCTGCTGTGGTACCATAGGCATATCCAACATTTATGTGGGCTACTTAAGCCAATTAGTAGTAACTCACTATGCTTTTAACTGTGTTGTGATTTTCTTGATATGTCCACATTTTGATGTTCGTTTTTAAACTGAATTTATTGGAGTAAAATTGGTTAATGAAATTGTAGAGGTTTCAAGTATACAATTCTATAATACATTGTCTGTATATTGTATCGTGTGTTCACCACCCCAAGTCAAGTCTCCTTCCATCACCATTTATCCCCCTTTACCTTCTTCTACCTCCCCCGCCCCCCTTCCCTTAGGTAGTTACCATACTATTATCTATCTCTATGAGTCACTTTTTTAGCTTAATACCTTCACCTTTTTAACTCAGCCCCCCAACCCTCACCCCTGTGACTGCTGTCTCTCTGTTCTCAGCATCGGTAAGTCTGTTTCCATTTGGTCTGTTTGTCTATTTTGTTCATTAGATTCCACACATAAGTGAAATCACAGGGTTACTTGTCTTTCTCTGACTGGCTTTTTCCTTAGCATAATATTCTCCAAGTCCATCCATGCTGTCACAAAATCTACAATGTCCTTTTTTTTTTACAGCAAAGTAGTATTCCCGTGTGTAAACGTAAAACAGCTTTTTTATTCACTCACGTACTGATGGGCTATTGGAAATAATGTTACAATGAACATAGGGGTGCATAAGTCATTTGTTTCACACTGAAAAATAGCCCTTTGCAAATAAACTAATTTTCCTTATAAAATATGTATTTATGAGGCTTGAGTTCATTGAATGTGTCTGATTTCATTCCATTCAAACAACATCATATTTAAAAATGGCAAAAGTTTCTCTATGATACATTTACATTATAATTCAGTTACTTTATCTTGAGATTTTAGCATTTAGAATGCATTTTATCTTTTTAAGCACTGACACCTAGTAATCATGATAACTAGTTTTGTTACTGGTTATAGCTCATGATATAGTACAATACAAATTGCCTCACTGAGGCTATGAAAAACTAATTGAAACCAATTATGACAATTATATATTTGTTCAATTGCTTGCACTAGACTCCTAGTTCCATTCTGACAGACTGCAAACAATTTTCCCTGATGTAACCTACCCAATTGTACTTCAGACTTTATTCAGTGATCTTGCATATTTCTGATTAAAATTAATAGGAGCTATGCATGAACTGAGTGAGAACTGAATTTATTAGGATGGTAATATGAATATAAGTAAAAATTAAGTATCATTGGACCTTCTTATTTTAATTAAGAACCCAAACACTCTATCAGCATATAATTAAATTTAAGAGGATATACATTGTGTGCTAATTTCCATTGATTATTAATAATATGCTTATTTATGCATGCAAATTCTGTAATAACATATGTCTCCAAACTGTTTCTAAATAACAATAACTGAGCTCAGCATAATAAAACTACTAATAGAATGGCATCTTGCAAGAACTGTCAGACAAGAAAATAGCTCAGGTCTCAGAATTCTTTTTCTCTAACTGTTCCTTATGAATAACTACAGGAAGCACATGAACTCACATAAGAGAACATTAATAACTATATTCAGCTTCATTTTATCAATCATGTTTTATTTTCTGGATCAATATATATTTTAGGAATATTTGACTAATTATAAATAATTCATGTGCACTAAAATCATAATCTTTATTGTAGCTTTGAAAATGGTATGTTCTTTCTTCTATTTTGCCCTGATATACAATTAGAAATGGCTCTTCATTGTATACAATAAGTTCTTCTTCATTTCCTCATTCATTTGCTTATAGTACCTAATGGTCACTAGTTTATTAAGCACCAACTGCATGCCACACACCAATATGGGCACTGGGAATATAAGAGTGCGCAATGCATACCCCTCCCCTCAAGGAGTTTGTGAGTTAAACTTGTGAGCAGGTGGTGGAGAGATAACTCTGATAAATAAGATGATATTTAGGGCATTATTAGATAATAAATGTCAAAGAAATATAAAGCAAGAGAGGGGAACAAAATTTTCACGGGGGAGGTAGAGGTATTACATAGAAGCCCCCACAAAGTGGAATTTATTTATTTAAAAAATTGTGTATTTATTCTAACATGTTTAAACTTCAATCACTTACAAAATACTCTCCACTTGATACAATACACCTATAAATGTCAAAGAGAAATATAAAGAAAGGTGAACAAAATTTTCCTGGGGGAGGTAGAGGTTTTATATACAAGCCCTGCCCCCAAAGTGGAATTTATTTATTTAAAAAATTGTGTATTTATTCTAACATGTTTAAACTTTAGTCACTTACAAAATACTCTCCATTTGATGCAATACATCTATTGAGACATTTTTTCCACTGCTCAAAAGTTTTTGAACTCATCAATTTTGATGTCTTTTAGTGCTTCTGACATTTTTTGTTTCACCTCTTCCACAGTGGCAAAATGTCTTACCCTTGAAGATATTTTTCATCCATTAAAAAAAAAAAAGTCACTCAGGGTGAGATCAGGTAAACAGGGAGGGTGGGATATAGGGTTCATGCTCTTTTTTGGTCAAAAAGTGCTGAACACTCAGCACAATGTTGGCAGGTGCACTTGTAAATCACCCATCATGAAACAGGCAAACACACTAAAAGAGCCTTCAAAAAAACTCACTGAAGCCAAACACAGCCTCTCACAATGCCAGCTGGTACACTGATACAGATGGGTTCCTAGAACACTCACCTAGCAGGGAAGCCTGTACTACAAGGGGCCTGCCCTTCAGAAGATAATCTCAGAGTTTTAGGGGGTCCCCCTACATTAGCTAGGGAAGATGATACTGGAATGGTGACATCAGAGTTAAGATCAGACAAATGGAAGCAAAAGAGCTAACCATAAGGATAGCTGGGGCAAAACATTCCAGGAAGGAGAGCCACCGCAAGTGCAAAGACCTTGTAGCAAGAATAATGACTTATGACCTTACGGAATCATAAGATTCCACTGTAGCTGGAGTGGACTGGCAAGAAATTAGGTCAGAGAGTTAAAACAGAGCCAGATAGTGTTAAGACATTAGAAGCCACTATAAGTATATTTGCAACTCATTAATTTCATATCTACCTCCCTCACGGAGAAACTGTTTACATAGCTACTTCTTGATTTTTGTTTTTTTAAGGCATATAAATCATTTCCTCATAATGGAAAAAAATATTTACTCTCTTTGTCACCCCAAACTATTCCCCTATAAAAACACCCTCCCCATAAGTTTGTTGTTGAAACATTCAGTATTAATATTCTATATACTCCATGAAGCTATGTAAGAAGTTAAATTTTCTTTTCTATGTCCCATCATGGTCTCTTTGTTATAATGAAACACCAGCAACTTCCTAAAAATGTATCTCTGAGATAAAAAATGCATACCTATAAATCCCTTATATGATCCTCAAACTCCATGATACTTTGGCTGGGTATAGAATTATAGTGTGGAAACCATTTACATTAAGATTTGGAAGGCAAGTCTCTGATGCTGTTGATGTTTTGAGGATCAAAACCATTCTGAATTATGGCACTTTGCATTTGAGTTTATTTTTACCTATTTCACTTGCTAAAATCCTGTATATCTTGTCATAGTTTACAGTATTTTTATTATTTGACAAAGGAAGAAGAGTTACTGTCACCAATTTTTATGGATACGTGTTGGGCCCTTTCAATATGGAAACATTTGTCCTCTGCTGTAGAAAAAAAATTTTTTTTGGATCATTTCCTCTCCCTCATTTTATCATGCTCTCTTTTAAGAATGACTATTATAGACTTCTCCTCTAATTACTATTGATTCTGCTACTGCTTTATTGCTTCATTTGAAATTCCTAAATCTGATTCCTCCCTCTTTTCTGAAAGTTTTCCTCATATTTGCTTTTAAATCCTTTGATTGACTTATTTATTTTTTATTTTATTTATTTATGTTTAGATCGAGGGGGAGGGAGGAAGAGAGAGAGGGAAAGAAACATTGATGTGTGAGAGAAACATCAATCAGCTGCCTCTCCCATGCCCCCAAGCCGGGACCTGGCCCACAAAACACACATGAGCCTTGACTGGGAATCAAACTGGCAACCTTTTGGTTTGCAGGCTGGTGCTCAGTCCATTGAGCCACATCAGGTAGGGCTCCTTGTTTTTTCTATAGAATTATGTTCATCTTTTCTCTCTTTTTAGAGAATATTCATATTAGTATTTTTTATTCATTTTTAATTTTTTTCTGCTCATATTGACTGTGTCCTTCAAACTGCTATTTTACTTGTTTTAGACTTAGATTCTATGCTAGAGAACTTCTTCACAAGTTAAATTGTTGTTTATCTGATAATATTTACAAGTCATTAAGTAAAAATCTGAATAAATGCCCTGAGTATATGGGTGTTGTTTCATACCAATAGATTTCACTATAGGGTCACATTCTTGATTGTTTTATGTCAGTATCTTTAAATATCTCCTATTGGATCATGCATTCTGAATAAAAGAATCCTTAATCATTTTCTTGGAGAGTATGGTGCTAGCTGACAGCTTTGTGAGTTAAGTAGTGAATAATATGTATGTGGAGGGGAGCATTAAATTTTTGTATGGAAGTATTCACTTAATCCATTCTTCTTTCTGATTACATCTGAGACTCTGCATCCACAGATAGTTTTACCCACTTCAGAGAAGATATTTCCAATATTCAAATGGAGGAGAAAAATGAGAGTCACCTAGCTGCATGTTTTTGCTCTTCTCACTGCTTCTTAGTTGGATTTCCAACTAAGCATCTGTTTTAAGCATGACTTTCACTGCCTCTGTTAAAGGATCCTGTTGTCACCAAGTCAAAAGACCTTTAGGACACCGAGAGGGTAAATTCGATTACTTCTTGGTGGTCCTTACTAGTGACTTAAAATTTAACCTTCTGGTGAATTCCAATTTGTTACTACTGGTCCATCCAATGAACAGCTCCCAAATTTGTTTCTGTTCACATTTGTTTTTGTTCAGTTATAATCCTCTCTTGTATATTCTTGTGAGTTTTTGCCATGTAAGAATCATTTTATGTTTCAGATGGGTTACAGGAGGGAATAATAGTCAACATGTTTAAACTTTTTTTCTTCACACAAAACTCCAAACCCGTTGCTTACCTATCAATTGGAAAATGATAAATGAGCTATAAAGTGAGCATCACTTATTAAGCGTATGGTACATTTGGTTACAGGTGTATAAAAGCTTTTTATAATCCTAAACCCAAGAGATCTATTTCTAGTGAGATATTTTTAAATACATAATTATGTTTATGAATTAATGTAAATATATTTATTAGTGCATATGCAGTATTTTAAAGGATCTGGTGTCATCAAGTTAGCAAATGTTTGATCTACCTGCATATGTCATTTTTAAATTAAATTAACTAAAATCTGCACACTGTTTCACCTTCTGAGTCTGCAGAAACAACATAAAACAACATTAATACTGTAAAATAGAATGCCTATTAATTTCCATCTGTTGAACTAATATGAAACTTCATTGTACCAAGAACAAATTACCTTTGAAAAAAAAGCTACAAATAGAACATTTTAAACATGTTCTTAACTACACAGGAGAGAACGTTTAATATGATGAAATAGCAAAGGAAAACCGCCATGGTGCTCTTGAGTCATTATTTTTAAAAGGTAATCATACTATAACTAGGCATAAAACTATATTTTTAAAATCTTACTGTAATATTTAACTAAATGCATACCTGAAACTCTAAGATCAATTATTTTTGGTCCTGCTGTTTGCACAGCACACTGCTATACACAAAGTACACACTCAAAAATCAGTGAATGAAGAAGGGAAAGAAAACATTGGGGGAAGAGGAGTGATGAATAAGCCGAGAGCACAGAGGGGTTCTAGGGCAGCAAAATAGTCTGTGTGGCATTATCATGATAGCTACCTTTGTCCAAAGCCCTAGAAAGTACAACAAGAGTGAAGTGCAATGTAAGCGATGCATTTTTGGTGTTAATGATATGTCAATGTAGGTTCTTGGATTGTAACAGGTGTACCATGCTGGTGCAGTGGTTCTCAGACAGATGCTCCAGATATTTTGTAGAAATTACTTTTATTAGATGACCTTAGAGCTCCGTTAAAAGAAAAGTAATCATTTAGGTCTTAAAGACTTCAAAACAAATACAGCTTACTGAGATTTTAAATATAATTTTCAAATCAGCAATACTAAACCTAGTAAGCTGTGTACAATAATTAAATTAAATTAAAAAAGGCAACTGGGCCAGAAGAAAATATTTTACTATCATTGCTTACTATATTCACTATCTGCTAAGAAAAAAAATTGCTACAATTCCTCCCAGATTCTATGCCTAAGGACCACTTCTCATATGTGCACGTGTGTGTATGTGTGTGTGTATAGTTGAAATTTTAAAGGCATATATCAACTGTATAAAAATGTATAAATTTATGATGCATAATAGCATACATCGTTAACTTAAAAAATAGGGGACTATGAGTATGTGGATTCAAGGGGTTTATGGGAACTTTGTATGTTCTGCTCAGTTTTGCTGTGAACCTAAGTCTGTTCTAAAAAAGCTCTATAAAAATAACATAGTATGATGCTGGTTTACCTTGATGCCATTAAATTTCAAAGGTTCTTCATTATATGACCCTTTCTACGGGTTATACATAGCTTGTCATCAAGTAAATTTTACATAACTTGATTAAGTGAAGAAATGTACTTACTATAAAACATCTGTTATTAAATTGTAATCATAAGTTATGGAGCTTTCCTCCATCTTCAATTATCCCTGCTCCCTCTCACCTCCTTCTCTACTGCTGGACTCCCACCCATTTCACTACAGGTCACTGTACCTCTATTTCACTGAAATCAAGAAATTATGGGCACAAATTATTTTCTTTACATTTGCTTACATATTATCACTGTCAAAACAATTTATTGATATATGCTTTTTATTCCTTATTAAGAAACCCTTAGTACTGACTGCAAAATATTTCCCATGACTCTGCTAGTTTTCCACATCACTACCCACTCCCCACTCCAAGAATCCTTAATATTCTTGTGCTTTTCACAGTTCAGGTGCTTGTTAGCAACTTTTATATTATAGCAAAATTATGAGATTATGAAGTGTCTACAGCACACAGTATTGAGAGTGCTTTACTCTAAAACATTTGGTCTTAGAAGTCAAAAAGGAAAGAGCTTTGGGACTGAGCCTTCAAGTGGAATCCGTGGGCCATGAAAAAAAAAAAAAACAAAAAAAAACAAACAAAAAAAAAAAAACAACACTGTGGATTTTGTTGAATAGCATTGTCAGATCAATTAAAGAAAGCCTAGTTAAACTGAATTTCAGACAATGAACAAATAAACTATTTAGTATAAGCATGTCTTAAGTATTATATGGATGTCCCATATTTTTATTTGCTAAATTTAACACCCTGACTTGGGGGGGCGGCCACTTAAGGAGTCCTTCTGGGTAAATGGATGAGGAGGTCTCACTAATAACGCACAACAGGCTGCCTTTCCTACTGTCACATTCAGAAGGGACCTACAGATCGATTTATAAGATTAAATGTTTTAGGAAATTAATGCAGCATTTTTTGCACAATAGTAGGTATATTTTAGAATAACTCCATATCCCCCACAACTTACTTTTCCTTCACTTCCATTCAAAGGAAACATTATCTATCCCTCCTGTACAAATATTTGAGGACAACTTACACTATGAGAAAACATGTCTTCCTCTCCAAATCCTTTCAGTCCACTTATTTTGAAAATGTCACCCTCTTGTAAGGTTTTCAGAAAACTTCAGTCCTTTTCTCACTCCACAGGAGAGTTATCTAATTGTTGACTTTCACAATAGCCTCTTTTGCTATATCTCCCTTAAGCTATTTGTCTGAAAACCTTTTCTGTATTGTTCTCCTATATTTCAATGGAGTAAACTCATGGGGAGGCTCTGGCCATAAAGGAGAGTCCTTCCATTTATCATCTGTTCATGTTGTGGATGAGTAGGCATGTTTGTGAGGCTAAAAAAGGAAGCTGAATCTAGGTTCTAGGTTCCCTGTAGCCTCCCTTCCAGCTTTAGAATAAATAAAGATAATATTTTGATTTATATATGACAACTATTACTACTATCAAATTGTTTCAGAATTCAGAAAGAAAAGATGAGAAAGCAGACACTCTTAACCCCAACACATGTATTTTTTATCTTTTCTGCAAATTACTAATATTTTCTCCATCCATTCATTACTTGTTTATTGGATTTTTGTGTTCCCAGCATGGTACTATATCTTTCAAAAAAAATGTTCTCTGCTCTATAGACGCTTACTCTTGAATAGAAGAGACTCTCTTGAAATATCTGATAATGATATTAAGTGATAGTAGGCTCATATGCAAAGGGCCAAGGGGAAGACAGAAAAGAAAGAAAAACCCAGTTAATTTTACTTAGAAAACTCAGAGAAAAATATATTTGAACTTGTTCTTGTATTATGTGTAAAAGCTCATTTGGTGAAGATGGGATAAGACATTCAGAGGAGGGACCTTTTGCAAAACCAAGAAGCATAAATACACAAGACTTGCTTGGGTAAGATGAGCAGATTGAATAGAGTTCACAGCATCTGCTTATGTAAACAAATAGAGGCAAAGTTAGAAAGATATATTGGGGCCATATTGCAAACACTGTTGATTACTTTAAAGTTTTGCCTATGAGGCCTGGGCACATGGAAAGCTTTCAGAAAAGCTAAATGACATGATCAGCGTTATATGCTGAAGATAAAACTATAGCAACAGAATCAGAGCTGAATTGAAACAGAGCAAAAGGACACCAGCAACAATAGAACCAGCTAGGAAGTTTCCCCAACTAGAGAAAAGAAAGTCAGAAGGTCTTATGCCAATGGTAAATTAATTTCCTTTTCAACAGCTAGTCCCTCCCATGCTTAGGAATTTATCATGGCTTCATATTTCCCCTTGCAGAAAGCCTCACATCTTCCTGGCATTAAATGACACCCACAATTTAAACTCAC
Source organism: Furipterus horrens (assembly GCF_987537825.1). NCBI lineage: Eukaryota > Metazoa > Chordata > Mammalia > Chiroptera > Furipteridae > Furipterus > Furipterus horrens. The sequence continues at coordinate 17,836,602 of NW_028327177.1, read as the reverse complement.
TCTTCTTATATAATCATTCCCTGCTCTAGTTGTTTATTTAAGAGCCTCCCCCTAAAACTAGTAGGAAAGTGATTTAAAGATCTGCTAACTAGCTGTGGTCCTGTCACTATGACTTCAGGTGAATATGTTAACCCGTTGGTAGGACAACTTTCCCTTCCTGTAAGCTCCATGAGTGCATGAACCATGTCTGCCTTGCCCATTGTTTCATTTAGCCTGGAGTATATTCCATACGTGTTAAGTGAACACTTATTGATTAAATGGAGTGATAATGTTTGCTTTCTCTACCAGATAGAAGTCCCATGAGGATCAAATAAAAGAATGTAGGGGATAAGCATTTAAAACAGTTCGGCCATGTTAAATTAGTTTGAATGTTCTGCTTAGAAAATAATGCATATTCGCTGTAGAAAGACATTAAATAATAATAACTCACAAAAGAAACAACGAGAATTCTTATGCTGTGCAGAAATAGTCAGCAAGATGAGCTTACACCCAGGCTTGTTCTATAGAAACATATACCTTAAAAGAAAAGATCATATGGCACAGAATATTTTATACTCTATTTTTCTATCAACAGATTGTAAAAATTATGTATATCATTAAATGTTTTTATAACACAGCCTTAGTTGTATATTATTTTATATGAACATTCAGTAATTTATTTCATTATCTGACTTACTGGATAATACCATTTCTGTTCCTTGTGGACAAGTTTAAATGGAGAGGTTGTCTTTCCAAAGTCAATTTACTGAACAAAACATCACATGAGGATTCAGCAATAGTGTCACATACATATATTTGATAAACATATAGAATCGTAATAACTATAGTTGTTTCTATTATAAAAGTTACTGTAATTGAATGAATGCTGAAATAATCAATACATGTATACTTATTTATGCCTAAAAAGATTAACACACAGCTTGCAATCCATTATTGTGTAGTGGTTACCATGTGGACTTGGAATTGTGACTGTGGACTCCCATTCTAGCTCTGCCATGTATTAGTAGCTAGGTGATCTTCAGTAAGTCACTTAATTTCCATGAGCCAAAAATTTCTTATATGTCAATTGGATAAAATAAGCATGGCAAATGGTTGTTATGAAGATGATACAGTATTGTGCTCCTAACCTGATAAACACTTCACCTGACATATGGTAATCGCTGAGCATAAGCTATTGTTAGTTTTGTTATCACTATCACTCAGCACATATGCCTGTTAAATCCCAACAGTCTCAAGAGAGATCTCTAGGATCCTCTTGAGTTGCTTACCCCTCCCCAAAATAAACCATATAAATTACTATATGCTAAACAAATAATTTCTGGTCCAAGTTTACAATGGAATAAACTTACTACTTCAATAGGTTTCAAACAATTTTAAGTTTAATTATCAGGGATATAGAGTTCTTAAATTTTAAATGAAAATTGGTGGTTTATTTTTGTATGTTTAGTGTCTATCATAATTATTCTGAGCAAATATATACAAAAGCTAAACTAAGGATATTTTGTCATGATAAAGCACACATTTTAGTTACTTCAACTTTGAATTTTACCTTTTCAAAAACAATCCAAACTCTAGTCTATAATTGGTCTTAATCTACAAATATAAGGAAAGATTGTATATGTATAGGTTTAGCAATACTCTGAAAAAAAGTGAAAATAAAATACTTATCCTGGATTGTATACATAGAACTTTTGAAGTTCTTCTCTGAGTTGAGAAAATATTTATCTTGGGAAATATGTTAAGCTTTCTATTATGTAATCCACATACATACAAAATTGATAAAAATGCCCTTGACTAATATTTTCAAATACCCTTCTTTCATTTGATACACTAATTCAAGGTTTTTTTCATGAATAAAGTACATGACTACATCTTAATTCCATATTTAAAACCTATCTTAGATAAACTAAATAACTGATTCAGTTACTTTGCAATTTTAGTTATTACTATTTAATCATTACTCTGTCATAGAAGCTTCAGAAGTGTAACCACAGGAGCTTCACCAAGGCTCTTCCTTGATTCTATACTTTACCTGGTTAATATCTTATTTTCACTTGAAATAATATGTAGGATTATCAAAATCATTAAACAGAGTCAACATTAAAGACATTCTAATGTGAAATTACTTAGTTTTAAAGAGGCAAGTCAAAAATTTAATTTTCTGACTGTGATATGTCATTTCTAATTTTAATTTCCAATAGATGCTGAGTATTGATTATGACTGTCAGCATTCTACTAAATCACACTTACAATGGTATTAGTAATATAGAATAGTATATTTCTAGTATACAAATGAAATCTGGGTGGGATAACCTTTTGAACCATAGTCAGGTATTAAAGTACTAGTTCTTTATAGCCGATCCCTTTAGTTAAAATTTGCCGTATTATATTTTTTACTGCGATAAAGTTTAGGTTGGATTCCCCAACACAAAACATGCGCACACCTAACGGTATTTCTAGCTGCCTATTTTCATGGAGGGTGAGTAAGTAGAGACTCATGGACATTAGCAAGTGCCCAAATTCACACCATTAAGTGGTGGATGCAAGTTTCGATGTGAGCTGAATGATGTTTTTCCACTACACTATGCTGCCTATCATCACTATGGAAATTATAATAATTTCCATAAGACTGCAAAGCCCTGAGGAAATTGAATGCAATGCAATGACTCTGTTAGAGATGAGAGAAAAGGAAAGAAGCATCTGGAAATGACAGGGCTGCTTCCCCTTGTGGGAACTGCTCTCTCAAGTCCGGGACCTTGGTTATGGGAATGTGAACAATGAGAACAGGGCTTGACCACATGCTGGCTGACAACTCCCACGGTGGTCTCCAGCCCAACCTCTTCTCTGTGCTTCTGATTATATACCCGACCGCCTATTTAACATCTTCATTTAGAGGCCTCATGGGCATCTCCAATTTAACGTGCCCAAAAGGAATTTCCTGCTTTCTCCAGAGGCTTTGCCATCTTTAGTAACCAGCATTGCCACCTTTCCAGCTGTTAAAAGGAGAATGTTAAGAGTCCTCCTCATACCATTTCATCAATTCTTCTTCAAATTATACCACGGTTATGCCCAAAATAAATGTGCTACCTGCTCTGTTCTTTCCATCTCCACTGGTACCACCTGACTTCACACCATCCCTCTCTCTCCTGGATGTTGTCATGTGCTCCTACCTGGTCTGCCTGTTTCCACACTCGCTCCCTGCAATCTATTTGCCCACACAGCACACGTGAAGGCACCCACAATTTAAACCTTGGAACATTCTCACTATGACACCAACCGTGGCCTAACACAGAGTGTACTGCAGCCTAAACAGGCCTCCAGTTGCTTTGAAACAACAAAAACCTATTCCTATACTTAGTCCCTCCTTCTTGCCTCACCTAATCTTGCACTGATTTGAAGATTATATAGGTATGTCATATGTATACATATATATTATATTTGCATATATTTGGCATATATTTGGTCTTTAGTAGCTTTTTTTGCGAGAATGATTACTTAACTTGATATTTGCTTGTTTAGTATTTATGGGGACTACCGATCTCTTTGGGGTAGAGGCTATGCCTATTTTGTCTGTCAATGGTTCACAGTGCATTGTGTAATCCCTGGCATCTAGAAAGTGTTAAGTACGTAATTTTAATTAATTAATTAGGTTCAAGTAGAAAGTTCACAAAGAAACAAGATCCACTATCAGGTTAAAGGGGGCAATCCAAAACACTTTTATCTCTCTCAGAACCCCTTCTGCAGACAACTTCATATTAAAGACCTTGCATTATCCTGATCTAGACTGGCATTGCATGCAGCTTATTGATGGGTTTATATCATTTCCTATAGCCACAGGTCTGCTACAAGGACTCTAACATTCTGGTAAATATCCTTCCTATTTCAAAGCTGCGTTTTGTAGTTGTTATTTTCTATACCTCTGCCAGCAACAATTAAAAAATGTAGGAGGTTAATTGAGAATGCAGCCCCCTGCATTTTGTAATAGTTGTCTTCAGGTATTGTACTATTTCAAAATTCTCCTATACCTATCAAAGGTTAATTGAAAGTAGACATATTAAATTTCAAAACTATAATCTGACCTTTACCCAATCTTCTCTACTCATAATGTGTCCCAGAATGGTCTAAATTAAACATTAACTAGATATTGAGCTAAAAGGTAAATTATCTGATGGCCTCTTTTATTTTTTTCTTTGATAACAGTATCACATATTACCAAAAAATGCATCAGTACAAATACATGTGCATTCCTCATAGGGTCTTGATTTAATGGAGTTTTACCAGAGCTACATAATGTTATACTATTTTCAAAGCAGCCTTTTGCCTTTCAACTTTGAACATCTTGACTTTTTGAAATAGAAATCGTATGTTTGTTCTTAATAAAAAAAACTTTATCGTGCTTATCTTTAGTTTATCTCATGTAAATCAAATCACTGCACTAGTTCGTTTTAAAAATGCATTTAATAACTTGTTTTAAAGGAATGGGTAAAGCTAAATACGCACATTTTAATGTATCACCCCACCCAGTTCACTGGGACAGTTTTTATTTCATAAACAGAACTTCAACATAGATTTCTTGGTATTTTATATCCTCAGGGAACAGCCCAAACTTTCACAACTAAAAGTCTTATATTTTGCTACTAAAACAGAGGAGGGACAAAGCTCGAAGAAGTAAAGAGAAAACAATGCTCTGTTGATAGCACTTGAACGAAACTGTGATTTACTGGAACTGTGCCGAACTGAAGCACTTGCCAGCATATTCATTCCGTTGCTCTAAACCAGGGCTAGTAAAAAGCGACTTTCCATGTCAATAACGGCTGCTGTTTTTTGCTTTAAATTAATTGCACGTGTGCTTAATTAATTGAAGCTCTTGAAACTGATTATATAATGTTATTTATTCTTGATCTTGCTCAGATCTCTCATTATAGTTCTCTGACTCTGAAAGCAACAATGAATTTTAATAAAGGGCATGGTTTGCAAATTGGTCTTGCCCGGTTGCTGCCGGTGACTGAAAAGCCTCTTAGGAACTGAAAGAAGTTCTATTGTTCATCTATAAGAAGGGACTCGAATTACTTGACTAGGCCACCAGAGGGCACTCTGATGAGCAGAAGATATTCTTCTTGAGAGGCCACACTACCTTAGGACTGTTTCTTTGTATTCGCTGTACAGACCTTCTTTGATGTTGCCTTGCATTCTGAAATATTTCCATCTGAAACCCCAAAGGTAGTATGATAAGTAACCCTCAAATAACAATAAGTATACTCTGGTATGCTGAAGTAGCACTTAGGTCAAGGTGGCCTGTTTTTTTCATCAGGCACACATCCGATTTAGACTGGCTTATCTTTGGTTCTAGCTGCCAAATCTAGTTGTATTTATTTTAGAAACAATTATGAGGCACTATAATAATTCAGCCACCTAGTTAAAAGTAGACTATATAAATTATCGTAGGTATTAAAAATATTAACGATAGCACATATTTCCCCCATTCTAAATTAGAGAACCCATTTTAAAATGTCTTTCTACAGAAATATCAATTTCATATTGTTCTTTTATAAAGTATTGTAAGAGATCATGTAGTATGTACTTTAAAAAGAAATCATGCATAGATTCTTTGCCAAAAAAGACAACAGCAATGTTTCAAAAGAACATAGTTAATAGGAATCTTCAGAAACTCATGTGTGACACTTTTATTCACTCTTTCCATAAATACGTGGTACCTACATAGTAGCAAGCAATGTGCTTGTCACTTGTGATACAGTGTGAACACACACCTGTGAACACACACCTGTGGTCTCTGGCCTTTCAAAGGCTATTCTCTGCTAGGGTATATTTATCAGTAAGTTAGTAATTATACTGCAATGCAATACTTATTTTAAGGTGCGAGTTGTTCCATTATATTCATACTTCATCTAGTATTACTTCATCTATTATAACAGTGAGTACAGCAAGTGCTGCTGCGAACATACTGAAGGAAAACACCTCCTATAAACGTGGGAAACCAAGGCAGTCTCACAGTCAGTGTGAGATCTGCATTGGAGGTCTGAATTGTTCTGAAACTTGATTTGACAAAATACATACAACGCAATCTGTACTAAAGAACGTCTAATATAATGTAAGCTACAGGTAAAGAGCAGGAGTGAAAAACAAGAGACGTGACGAAGGAGATTTCCAGTATCATATTAATGCCTCTTTGTTGATAAGACAGAAGAACAAAAAGGAAATACAGTAGTCTCCCCTTATCCATGGGGGGTATGTTCCAAGACCCCCAGTGGATGCCTGAAAATGTAGGTACTACCAAGCCCTATATATACACAGTATTACATATTTCTCTTATACATACATCCTTATGATAGTTTAATTTATAAATTAGGCACAGCAGAAGATTAGCAGCAATAACTAATAATAAAATAGAGTAATTACAACAATATGCTGTAATAAGTTATGTGACTGGGGTCTCTCTATACCAAAATGTTATTGTAACCATCCCTTACTTGTAGTGAGTGACTTGGTGGAACTCCTTCCAGGGGATCCCTGGCTAAAAGCTTCCTACCAGCTCAGTGCTCTCTAGAGTAACATGTTGTCACTAACTGGAACACCTTTTTATGTTCGTATCTCCCACCAACAGATTTTATGTCTTCTCCCCCTTATCTAAGCACTTATCACTCACTGCAGCCATAACTTTTGCAGTCTAGGGCATGACAGCAAAACTAGCATGACTTTCTTTTTTCTTCTTCTCATTTTCACAGATAGAAGATTCATTCTTACCATAGATGTTAGCAATCTCAGTGTATGACTGTCTTTTTTTCTCCTTAAGTTAAGAAGTTTCACCTTTTCATGTAAAAGAAGCACTAGACAGCTTCTGGTGGCATATCTGAAGTGCCGGCATCATTACTTTTGCGGTCTGGACCATTATTAAGTAAAATAAGGGTTACTTGAACTCAGGCCCTACCTTCTAGCATGACAGCTGACCTGATAACCAGGACAGCTACTAAGTGACTAGTGGGCAGGTCACACATACAGCGTGGATGTGCTAGACAAACGCAGAATTCACACCCCAGGCAGAACAGAACAGGAGTGGGAGAGACTTCATCATGCTACTTACAATGGTGTGTAATTTAAAACTTATCAATTGCTTATTTCTTGAATTTTCATTTAGTATTTCCAGACTGCAGGAAACTGAAGTGCTGGCTAAGAGAAGACTGCTTGTAAATGCGTGACAAACTTAATTTTCACTATTTTATTCAGTGTTTATTGGAGGCAGAGGTCATTAAAATTAAGAAAAGACAGCTTTTATCAAAATGGCTATGTGTGTCTGAAATACTCAGTTTAGTCAGTACTGTGTACATTCATTGTTATTTTTCTTTCTTTCCTTGAATAGCTTTTTCTTAATATAAAAAAATGCCTTTTGCTTTCCATATTCCCTTACCTTTGTAAAACAATTGACCCTGTTTATGAAACTAGCCACAATTTTACTTCTCACAAAGAGTATGTGTGTAGGAGGTCTCTGTGTGTGCACGTAAAATGCATTTCCTGTGTTGTTCTGTATTTCTGAAGAACTTATTTTATATTCTTAGGTTCTGAAAGGTTCAGCTACTGGAAGGATCATATTTTGCTTTTCAAAATAGAAACTGTACCCCTGATATTGATAAATCCCCACCCTATTTTCACATCTGAGTTTCTTAACCAGAATTTTAGGGACTTCCAGCCAAGATGGAGGCTTAGACGGACGCGCTAGGTCTCCCTCTACAACTAGAGAGGAATACAACTACTTCAAAACAAAGGATAACTAGAAATTCCAGAAAATAAAACTACACGGAAGCCCAACATATGAAGTTATAAACCAGCGGTGCCCTTTGGGCAGGTAAGAGCGAAAGGGGGCGGCGCTGTTTGCGGTCGCACCTGGGACAGCGGCGGGGAGAACAACCCCGGCTGCAGTCGAACCCCCGGCAGCTCGCGACCCCAGCGCTGGGGAGAGCGGCCACCACATCGCCTTGAACAGTGAGGCCCAGGGGGGCGGGAGGACGGATCCTGGTCTCCTAGCAGAATAACTGTGTGAATCCATCTTGGACCCCCGCCCCCAAAGAAAGCGCCACAGGGCTGCGAAATAGGTCGCGGACAGGCACCGGTCGCTGGATTGTGACGACAAAGCACCACGGCACAGCAAGAAAGGCTGCTGAACGGCACCGGTCGCTGGGTCATTACGAGTACACAGGCACCGCCCCCTATAGCCGGCCCAAGAAAACAAAACGCATCTGTCAAAATGAGGCAGACAACTATAGAAATCCCGGTGGCACAGCTCACCAGGCAACAGATGGAGAACCTGACAGGTGAACAAATAAGAAACCTGTCAGAGGCTCAGTTCTGGGCCATTATTATCAGGTGGCTTACAGAATTCACAAAAGATTTGGAAAAAGATGAGAAAAAAGCGAAAAACACTCATAACGAAAGGAACAAAACCACATACGAGACAGATGGTGAGGAAAAAAAATCCAGAGTTCACATCAACAAATCGGAATATGGAGAAGGAACAAGCAGTCAACCAATGCAGAGAGAGGAAATGGGAAGCAATGATGAGAGGATCAGAAACCTCTGGGACAGCTATAAAAGGCCCAACATAAGAATCATTGGTTTGCCAGAGAGCGAGGAAGATGAACTAGAACTTGAAAAATTGAGTGAAAATATAATAAAGGAGAACTTCCCAGACTTGGGGAAGGAAATAGACTTACAGGTCCAGGAAGCACAGAGAGTTCCAAAAAAACTGGACCCAGGGAGAACCACTCCAAGACACATTATAATCAAAATGTCAAAAATTAAAGATAAAGAGAGAATCTTAAAAGCAGCAAGAGAGAAGAAAAGAATTATGTACAAAGGGGTCCCAATTAGACTATCAGCTGACTTCTCAAGGGAGACCCTGCAGGCAAGAAGGGACTGGCAAGAAATATTCAAAGTAATGAAAATCCAAAACCTACAACCACGAATACTCTATCCAGCGAAATTGTCATTCAGAATAGAAGGACAGAGAAAGTGTTTCCAGGACAAAATAAAACTGAAAGAGTTCATTAGATCCAAACCACTGTTATATGAGATGTTAAAGGGACTGGTTTAGAAAAAGGAGGATCAAGACAATGAAATCTAAAATGAAAACTGCATCACAAGAAACAACAGAAGCTAGGGAATTGAAACAAAGGCAAACTAAACAGGCAACGAGACTGGAAAAAGAACTATAGGTACGGGGAACATATTGGGGGGAGGTCAACAGGGAGGGGGAATGGGGAGAGGGAGGGAGATGATATAGGCATTAAGGATCATGGTAGGAGGGAATGGAATAGACAGAGAGAGGTTGAGAAGAACTGTATGCACAACTAATGGACATGATCTAAAAGGGGGGGACAACTGGAGGGAGGGGGGCCACCGGGTGGAGGGGAGCAGAGGGAAGGGAAATTGGCACAAATGTAATATTATAATCAATAAAACACATTAAAAAAAAAAAAACAGAATTTTAGCTTGATCTTGAATCCATCAATTGAACTGCACAGATTCATGAGGTATGGCTAAGAAATTATTATGATTTCTGCTATACAATTTTAAATAGCTTCAATTAGGGGATTTATGAATTTATTCTGATTATATTAAAATAATTCTCTTCCTGAACTAAAGACAATACATATATAATCTATTTCTCATTTTTAGAACATAAGTAAATATTTAAAAAATCAAATAATAGCAATGGCAACTTTAGCTAATAAAATTGTGAACATTTTATATTTTAATCAAATTATCATTCAAAATAAAAATTACTGTTTTTATTATATATAAAAGAAAACTGAAATTCAAAAAGGTTGAATAGTATGGCCAAGACCACACAAGGAGTCAAAAGCTGACTCTGGATTTAAGTTCATGTATTTTTTGCCTTCCAAGTTCATGTTCTCTCCAAACTACCGTGCTTCCAAACCAGATACAGCAGTGCTGACATACTCTAATGAAGAGCTACACTGCAAATAGAATTTTATTCATTTTTAAATAGAAGGAATAATTATTTTCCTGGGTGAAAAAGTCTTTCCTTTAAGCTAAAATGATTGAAAACAATGTTCAAACTTTTTACTCACTCGACTATATTTTTTGCAAATTTATTAAACAGTTCTCTGAATCTTAGCCTCTTCCAGAAATCCCTTCTGATGACCATAAAATGACTGTAAGCATCAGGAATAATAGATTTGAGGAACAAAATAAAAATATAAAATTACATTTTCTAACCAGTATTTGGGATTTTCTCTTTTCCTATATCATTCCAAATATTTAATACTGTTAAACTTTGGAGATTTCTAAATCCGATGGGTATAAAATAATTATTTTGGGTTGTTTTAATTTGCATTTCCCTTATGTCAAATGAGGCATATATAGTTTCCTTTGTTTACTAGGCTTTTGATTTCTCCATTTTATTAATTGTCCGCCTGTGATCTGTTCCCTCATTTTTTAAATAGACTTTACTGTTTTATCTATTATTGATTGGAGGAAGCTCTTCACATAATATGGATGGTAATTCTTTTTCTGTTATATATTATCATCTCCCATTAAAAAAAAAATCTTTATTCAGCAAGGACTATGAATCAGACGCCCACATAGATCACAGGGATGCTGACCTTAAAAATCCCTGCCCTCAGAAGCATAGAAACCCAGCCTACATACTGCACATAAGTTAGTAATAAATGCTGTGACACTAAGTGTTTAAAGAGCATTGTGTGACACTACAGAAATGGCAATTTAAGAATGTTTGAGAGCCTTACGCTTCAGTAGAAACCAACATAAAGTGAGGCTTCTGCTCCCTGCTATTCCTGTCATGTTCTCTCCTGGTACAGTCCTTACAAAAGTTGATTTTGCTTTCCACTATATTGATGTCTCCTTTCACCTGTACTTCGAATTTTCCCTCTCCACTGCCATGTGTTTACACATGTTTGGTGATCTGAATGTGGCACGAACACCAGCATCTCACATTTATGGAGCATCTACAGAGACATGATTTTTGTTCAGAGTACAGTATATAAGAAAAATACAACTTCTCATCTTCTGCATCATCCATCTTCTAATTAAGAAAACATTCCTAGGGATTATCACTGTCTCTTTCTCTAGTTTCAAACCTTTATATTCAATAATTTTCCCTACAAAAAATCTACAATACCATAATTTTACTCTTTCACCCAATGAATCAACTTGTTTCAGGAAAATTTTAAAGAATGCTTGAAAATGCCATGGTGAGCAAAGGTTTACTAAAGATATGCTCCCACCAATTTGGTTATTTTATATATGATACATAGCAGATAATAATGTAATTCCTTAGAACAAAATCCAAAATATATCTCGTCTAAAATATACAATTGATTTATGTTTTTCTTACCTTACAAGGAAATAAGTTTCAAGTACCTATAGATCTTGAAACATTGTAAAATTCTATATATGATACGGTGATACCAACATGATATGAAACTAAGAGAAAATTCCAGGACTCAGTTTAGACTCCTATAGTGTGAACATACACTTAAATATTTCATTCACATAATCCTTGGTATATAGAACCACAAGAAAAACTCATATGATCTTAATAAAATATCATTTATATGGTTGTAAAGAAGCACTTGAGTTCAGTGATCTATACTTCTTAACAGACTGGCTTTGTTTGTGATTTTAACAACAAAATTTAATGGCTGTTTTGAGCTTCAAGGGAAAGAAAAAAGGGATATGATTTGACTGAGCTGTTTCAAAATTAAACCAAAGGAGTGATAGACAAAGGTTTCAAGAGTTTCCATTTGATATTTTCTTGTCTTATATAGAAAGACAACCATTAATAAAATAGACTCAAGTTGTTCCTCAGAACTTTAGACTTGTAGATTTAACCTTTCTTAGGCTGGTGGATCATTTGTTGTTAACGATGTCAATGAAATTACTAATCAAGATAGAAGTGCCTTCAAATTAATTGCAGCTGACCTTGGAAAAAAATCATTATCTTCTAAATGGACATCCAACTGAAGGTGAAATAATTTCAGTCTGACATTGGGTCATTAACTCATGACTGCAATTTTTCTTTACTGAAAGTTATTTACTCTCAAGTAAATATCATAATAAATCAATTTTATACTAAAAATTACACTTCCCACATTAGATAGGATAATGCAAGCACATGTAAAACAAATAAGAAAACCTTGATAAATCCTACCACATTCACTTTCTTTTTCTGTACTATACATTTTTGTGGCTACATTCTCTACTATACTAAACTGCATAAACTTACAAATGGCTCATTCATCTCTGGGCTATTTCTAATTTTTAAGAATAATATATAATCCTTGGTATAGCCTTTTATTCTACCTCAATCAAGTTCAGCTTCTATAAATAATTTTCAAAAGAAATTTGGTAAGTGTATTTTGACAAATAGGGGGACCACCATTTTCATACACTGCTTGTGAAAAAGAATTGCTTTCAAAAAGTAACCCCAAAACATATTGAAAGATATTTTATTCTTTGAGCAATCACACATTAAGGAATCCAGCTTACAGAGAAAAAGGAACACGAATTAAACGCTTACTAAATATATTTTGTAGTGACAATAATCTAAAATTCTGATCCAAAATAGTTAAATTAATTATGATTTGCTCATACAATGAAATAGATCTATAAGTATTAACTGAGTAATACGCATGAGATAGACAGTTTAATTTCTTCCTTTCCAATTTGGATGCCTTTTATTTCTTCTTGTCTGATTGCTGTGGCTAGGACTTTCAGTACTATGTTGAAAAAGAGAGGTAAAAGCAGACACCCCTGCCTTGTTGAGTATAATTTTGGCAATAGGTTTGTCATATATGGCTTTTATCATGCTTAGGTATTTCCCTCTGTTTCCACTTTGCAGAGAATTTTGATCACAAATGTTTGTGGATTTTATCAAATGCTTTTTCTTCATCTACTGATGTGATCATGTGGTTTTTATCCTTCATTTTGTTTACTTCGTGAATCACATTTATTGATTTGTGAATGCTGTACCAACCCTGCATTCCCAGAATAAGTTCCACTTGACCATGGTATATGATCATTTTTGATGCATTGATGTATTTGGCTTTCTAATATTTTGTTGGGGATTTTAGAGACTATGTTCATCAGGGATACTGGCCTATAATTTTTTTGTGGTGTCTATCTGAATTTGGGATTAGACTAATTCTGGCCTCATTAAATGAGCTTGGAAGCGTTCCCTCCTCTCAAAATTTTTTGAATATTTTGAGAACAAGAGGTGTTAGTTCCTCTCATAATGACTGATAAAATTCACCTGGTCTAGGGCTTTTGTTTGCTGGGATTATTTTAAACTACTGCTTCCACCAGGTGTCATGGAGGCACCCCCGCTCCCGCCATTGGCACCAGCTTGACCTCGTCATCACCAGAAGAACGGATATTGGCAGCACCCTCCTCACCCGCAGCTACAACAGTGCAGACTGCGACACGGACCATGCCCTCGTGGTAAGCAAGGTGCGCATAATGCCGAAGAGGTTGCACCACTCCAAGATGAAGGGTCGCCCACGCATCAACACCAGTTGTGCCAGCAACCCAGTTAAGACCCAGCAATTCATCAACAAGATGGAAGATGCACTCGGCGAGGGAGTGGCGGCAGATGACATTATCGAATCCAATTGGCCACGTCTCCGTGACGCCATATACAACTCCGCCATTATTGCTTACGGGAAGAAAGAGCGGAAGAACGCTGACTGGTACGAGGCTCACTGGGAAGAAATGGAACCCGTGATCGAGGCTAAGAGGAAGGCCCTACTGGCTTACAAGGTCACGCCCACTCCCAGTACACTTCAAGCTCTACGGGCTGCCAGGAACAAAGTCCAGAAGACCGCCCGCCACTGTGCCAACACCTATTGGCTAAACCTGTGCAGAAGCATTCAGGAAGCCGCCGATATAGGCAACGCACGAGGAATGTATGAGGGTATCAAGAAGGCAACAGGCCCAATCGCCTCCAAGATCGCCCCCCTTAAGTCCAAGACAGGTGAGGTCATCACTGACCAAGAACAGCAAATGCGGCGGTGGACCGAGCACTACCTCGAGCTGTACGCAACGAAGAACACCGTAACAGACACTGCTCTTAAAGCCATCCCAGACCTACCAGTCATGGAGGAGCTAGACACCCCACCTACTGCGGCAGAGCTCGGCAAAGCCATCGACCGCCTCGCTTGCGGGAAAGCACCAGGAAGCGACGGAATCCCTCCAGAAATCCTAAAGAGCGGGAAACCAGTCCTGCTACAGCCGCTCCACCATCTACTCTGTCTCTGCTGGAAGGAGGGTTACATCCCCCAGGATATGAGAGACGCCAACATTATCACCATGTACAAGAACAAAGGAGACCGCAGCGACTGCAACAACTACCGGGGCATCTCTCTCCTCAGCGTCGTCGGCAAAGTATTCGCCCGGGTCGCTCTTGCCCGCCTGCAGACCCTTGCTTCCCGCGTCTACCCAGAGTCCCAGTGTGGCTTCAGAGCTGGCCGCTCAACAGTGGACATGATCTTCTCCCTACGCCAGCTGCAGGAGAAGTGTCACGAGCAGCATAAACCACTCTACCTCGCCTTTATTGACCTCACGAAGGCGTTTGATCTGGTCAGTCGAAGCGGTCTCTTCAGCTTGCTACGGAAGATTGGCTGTCCACCACATCTGCTTGCTGTGGTCATGTCCTTTCACGACAACATGCACAGCACGGTGTCCTACAATGGCGCAACCTCTGAGGCCTTCCCAGTCAGCAGCGGAGTAAAGCAGGGCTGCGTCCTCGCGCCTACGCTGTTCGGAATCTTCTTCTCCATGCTCCTCCAATACGCCTTTAAGGACTGCAGCGAGGGTGTCTTCATTCACACCAGATCCGATGGCAAGCTCTACAACCTGGCCCGTCTACGAGCCAAGACCAAAGTCAAAGAGGTGCTCATCCGTGAGATGCTCTTCGCCGACGACGCAGCTTTGACATCACACTCCGAAGAGGGACTCCAGCAGCTAGTCACTTGCCTTTCCCACGCATGCAAGGAGTTCGGACTAGCCATCAGCCTGACGAAGACGAATGTTATGGCTCAAGGCACGGGGACTCCCCCATGCATCACCATCAACGGATACACCCTGGAGGTTGTCAACGACTTCACTTACCTCGGGTCCACCATCTCGAGCTCTCTGTCAGTCAACTTGGAGGTCAACCGGAGAATCGCCAGGGCAGCCACAGTTATGGCCAGACTGAACCGGCGAGCGTGGAACAATTCCAGCCTCACTGAGAAAACCAGACTGCGCATCTACCAAGCCTGCGTACTCAGCACTCTCCTCTATGGCAGCGAGACGTGGACCACCTACGCAAGGCACGAAAGGAAACTCAACAGCTTCCACATGAGGTGCCTGCGACGCGTCCTGCATGTCGCCTGGCAGGATAAGGTCCCCAACACCGAGGTGCTGAAGCGAGCCAATATGAGCAGTTTGCATGCAGTTCTTAGCGAGAGATGCCTCAGGTGGCTCGGCCATGTCAAAAGAATGGATGCAGGCCGTATCCCCAAAGACCTCCTCTACGGCGAGCTAGCAGAAGGTCAGAGGAAGACAGGGCGCCCAAAACTGCGGTTCAAAGACATCTGCAAAAAGGACATGACACAATGCTCCATCAATCTCAACACATGGGAAGTTCAAGCAGACGACCGCCTAGACTGGAGGCTCGCGGTCAGGCAAGGTACGTCACGCGCGGAGGCTGCGCGCAACGAGGAGGCGGTCCAGAAAAGATCGAGGCGGAAGCAGCGTCAGCAGCAGCAACAACAGCCATCTGCCTTCACCTGTACCAAGTGCGGCAGGGATTGTCACTCCCGAATCGGACTGCACAGCCATTCTCGGCGGTGCAGATAGACTCTCAAGAAGCTACGCCATCGTCTCTCGAGACGGACGGCTGCCGACGACGACGACGACGACGACGACGACGACTGCTTCAATTTCACTAGGCGTAATCTATCTATTCAGATTCCCTGATTTTTCCTGATTTAATTTTGAATGATTGAATGTTTCTAGGAATTTATTTATTTTGTCCAGGTTGTCAGCATATAGATGTTCATAATATTTTCTTATATTCCTTTCCCTTGTATTTCCTTGGTGTCAGTTGTAATTCCTCCCCTTTCATTTCTGGTTTTATTTATTTGGGCCCTCTTTTTTTTTTCCTTGATGAGTCTGGTTAAAGGTTTGTCAATCTTGTTCATCTTTTCAACAAACCAGCTCTTGAATTCACTGATCTTCTGTATCATTTTTAAGACTCTATTTTGTTTATTTCTGCTCTGATCTTTATTATTTCCTTCCTTTAGACATGAAACCATAAAAATCATAGAATATATGCAGCAAAATCTCAGACATTGCTCATAGCAATATTTTATCAAAGATATCTCCCCAGGCAAGGGAAACAAAAGAAAAAATAAACAAATGGAACTATATCAAACTAAAAAAGTTTTGCTCAGCAAAGGAAACATCAACAAAATGAAAAGACAACCCACAGAATGAAAATAACATATTCACAGATACATCTGATTAAGGGTTAATACACCAAATTTATAAAGAACTTATAAAACTCAACACCAAAAACCACCCAAACAACCCAATTAAAAAATGGTCAAAGGACCTGAATAGACACGTTTCCAAAAAGTACATAGAGATAGCCCACAGACATTTTGAAAAGATTCTGAACATCACTAATCATCAGAGAAATGCAAATTAAAACCACAATGATATATCATCTCATTCCTGTCAAAATGGCTACCATCAATAAAGCAACAAATAAGTGTTGGCAAGGATGTGGAGAAAGGGGAACCTTTTGCACTGTAGGTGGGAATGCAGACTGGTGCAGCCACTGTGGAAAGCAGTATGGCGACACCTCAAAAAACCAAAACTGAAACTGCCTTTTGATCCAGTGATACCACTTCTGGGACTATATGGGAGAGAACCTAAAGCACTAATTGGAAAGAACATAAGCACCCCTATATTCATTTCAATACTATTTACAATTGTCAAGATATGGAAGCAGCCCAAGTATCCATCAGTAGATGAGCAAATAAAACAATTATGGGACATTTTCACGATGAAATACTACTCAGCCAAAAAAAAGAAGAAGAAAAATTTACTATTTGGGACTTTAATAATTGCAAGGGAATAAATTACAGTAAATATACAGTGGACAGAATCAGACAGCATGTGGCCCAAATAATCAGTGAGAGACACAGGTCTTGGGTTGGCCAAAATGTTTTAGTGTTTTCCGTACAAAGACTCTAGTAGTGCTTAGTTGTCTTTAATTTTATTTGAAACAATTTTGTTAGATTGTATTGTGATAGCTGTCATATCAGTGTGCGTTTTTTTAAAAAAATTTATCAAAACTGGTGAATTTTTGTGCAGCTATTTTAATATAGAAGGTGGAATAAAATACACATTTCGGTGTATTATGTTTTATTATTTTAAGAAAGGTAAAAACACAATTGAAACACACACAAAAAGATTTGTACACTGTATGGAGAAGGTGCTATGACTTATCTAACATGTCAAAAGTAGCTTATGAAGTTTCTTGGAAATATCGACATTTTGGCCACATAAATCTTTGCAGTGGGGCTGTCTTATGGATTGGAAGATGTTTAGCAACACCCCTGGCCTCAAAGCTCTACAAGCAATAGTAGGAGATAGCTGACATACTCAAAATATCCAAATAAATAAAGTTATTAGTGAAAATGAAAAGTGTACCCTTTATTTTATGGAAAAAACTAAACAAACTTTTTGGCTAACTCAATACATTATATACCTCCAGATGCAAACCCTGAGAAGGACCTATGCTGTATTCCACCTGAAAATTCATACGCTCGCTCTCTCTAACCATGAGAAACAGCAGACAAAAAAATATGCTCAACATTCTAGTTCTTAAAAGGTCAGGAAGTGGGAAGACTATTTTCTTAAAAAATATCAGTGTCATAAAAGAGAATGAGAGTCTGTGAAAGTATTCTAGATTAAAGGAAGTTAAAGAGGCATAGCAGCGGAATGCAGTACCTGATAGTATGTTTGATTCTCTACTAAAGGAAAACATCAATAAGAATATTATTGTATCAACTGACAAAACTGGAATATAAAATACATTATTGTAGATTATAGTATTGTTGTCAATGTCAAGTATACTAACGTTGAAAATTGCACTCAAATTATGTAAGAAAATATCCCTAAGGAAATATACACTAAAGAATAGGAGTAAAGTATCACAATGTTTTAAATTTACCTTCAAAAAGCTTAGGAGAAAATATACATTCATACACACACACAAACACAAAGACCAGCAGAGCAGGGCAAATAAAGCAACTGGTTTAAACTTTGATAATAGATCGATCTGAATAAAGGTTATATGACCGTTCTTTTCACTATTTTTACTTTTGCCACTTTTCTGTGTCTAAAAACTTTTTAAATATAAAGCAAGAAAGAGAAGCCTAATTTACCTTGCTACTGACCTCCAAGTACTTCCTCCATGTGGCTTCATCTTACTTTCCACTACCTCCCTTGTTTTTTCCCCAAGTCATATCTCTGTCTGCTATATCATCATTAGAGAATCCTCAGTACATATTTCGCAAACTTATTTTATTTAGGTCTACACTCAAGTATTATCTTACAGAGAAATATTTCCTTCTTAGTCTTTTCAAAAGAGCACACTATCAAACTGTATCTCCAAAATATGCTTTATTTTTCCTCAAAGCACTTACTTTATTTATATTTTTCTCCTTAATGAAATGTTAGTTAATGAGAACAGGATCTTCATTTTATTCATTACTACAACCCCTAAACCCAAACAGGTCTTGGAGAAAGATAAACGCAATACATATCTGTTGAAAGAAGCAGTAAAGGCAATGAATAGACATGA
Organism: Furipterus horrens; assembly: GCF_987537825.1. Lineage (NCBI taxonomy): Eukaryota > Metazoa > Chordata > Mammalia > Chiroptera > Furipteridae > Furipterus > Furipterus horrens. The sequence continues at coordinate 17,817,689 of NW_028327177.1, read as the reverse complement.
AGTTCAAATGTGGAATATAAATGTATAAATTCCAAACAAGAATGCAGATAATATAAAAAAGGTAACTATCCCTAAATATTTTAAAACATTTTTTGACTCATAACGCCTTTAGAAATTAGCTAGACAGAGTTCCAAAATTCTTACATTCTAAAATCCGTTCTTTTTCTAATAAGTACTTAAATTCAACAAATAATTTTTATTGAAAAAAATCTTATAATATTCACTATTAACTAAAAACAAGCAAGATCCCTCTCTTTCTTCTTCTAATATTTTCCTTAAGGAAAAAAAAAAAAAACTGTGGCTTTGGAATATTTTAAAAATGTATCTAGTAATACATAGAGCCAACTATATTTCATAAAATATAGTAAATGCACCATTTCAAGAAAACAAGTTCCAAGTGTTATAAAACATTAATTTGATAAATACAAACTAAGTAGAATAAAATTTTCAAAGTATAATACATTTACACATAATTAAATGACTCCAGAGAATTATGTGAGGATAAACAACTATCATTTATTGTCATCACATAGATAAGAATCACACATGGTTACTTAATATGCTTGGATTATTTTCATACAAAATATATATTACATATTAAAAAGCTAAACGTTCCCTCTATAATTGCACTTGTAAATTAGTGTTGCTTTGATAGCAGTTTCCCTAATGTAAACATTTCAAAGAGATCATATTGAAATTCTTCATTTGACCATTTTTTAATTAATCAAGCATGTGACTTAGTTGTAATTTTCATTTTTATAACTATTCCTATAGCTTTATAAACGAGGTATACTTGGAAAAAAATAGGGACATTCACTCAATGTTAGCTGCTTTTGTAGATGCAGTTTCACAATTTTATTTCTTTTACTTTTGTTTTCTCTTTTTGGAGGGTGTTGGTTAGGTAAATGCTTTAGGATGAGATTAATTTTAGGTAGTTATTGCAGAGACAAGCACTATTTTGAGATCATGTTCCTCCTGTTTACTACTTCCTCTTGCACTTAACTTTTCTTCTTCTTAAAAAGGCTATTTAATTTTTCAAAAATTTTCTAGGTCATTTTAATATTTATTCAAGTCTATACTAAATGCTGAATTCAAAAAATAGCAAGACAGATTTTATTACTACTTTTACAAGTTTTCCCTAACTTATCAATCTAGCACAATTTTTAGGACTTGAGCTCTGGAGCAAAATAATGTCATCAAATGCAAGCTATACAACTTCCTAGTTTTATGACATTAGAAAATTACAGTATTCTCTGTCCTAGTTTCTTCAATTATAAAATAGGGTTGGCAGTAGTATCTGCCTAATATGTTATGAATATTAAAAACTTTAATGAGTATAAAATATGCAGAAGAGGAAATGGCTTACAGCAAAAATAAAGATTAGCCTTTATTAGTATATTAGTTACTGGTATTTTTTAATAATGTATGCTGATTTCAAGACATTTCAATAATATTATGCTTTATAGTATCTTTTAGATACTTATTTCAAAATTATTAAATATCTGTCTAGTGTCTATTCATTATCTTATTTTTTCATGTAGTTATCAAATATATATTAGGCACTTTCTTAGGCAAACATTATTCTAAGCCATGTGTGTGTACAATCCTACATGTACTTGTATGTTGGTATAAAGTGAAAAATATATTTGAATATAAACAAAATGTGTTTCTACTACTAAGAGGCAATATTATTATTATTAATAAATGCTATTATTAATTAGTAATGATTGACAATATACAAGCAATCCCAAGGAAGAAACTCAGGGAGAGAGAGAAAATCCTGGTTGTGGGCTGAAAATGAAAGTTATCATCCCATATTTTCTAGCAGACTGTTAAAGCATGTAATCTCTGATTAAGCCAAATGAGTAAGTGATACCATGAATTTCCCATCAGATGTCCCCCAAAGTCATGCCTTCAAAAACCTTTTGGACAAAACATGTTTTCTCTGTATTTTGTGCTGTATATTTTGCAGCTTCTTCTTTATTTAAACATCAAAAATTTAATGTAACTTTGACTTTTATACTAATTCTGAATTGGTTTTAATATATACCATATTAAAAAGACACTTAATTATGAAGACAAATTTCTTTGAGAGAATTCTACTGAAACCAATTGGTATGGGTGTCAGACAAGTAAACATACAATTCAGTAAAAGAGACTTAGATAATGAAAATAAAGTTCAAGTTTGTCTTTGGGAGGCTCCAAACAAAAACTGCTTTATCAGGTTACTGTCTTCATCTTTCTTGTTCGTTCAGAACAAAAACTGCATTGCATTTTCCTCGTTAAAGTGAAGTATGAACCAAAAGTAAATAAACCCTTAAATATACTACATGAATACCAACTAACGTCTCTGCCCTCATTATTATTAAAATCCACAGGAATTGAGAGCCACAAATGATTCAAAATATACAATCTCTGGTTTTAGAAACATCTACATAAACATATGTAACTTTTCATTACATTTACATTGTAATCTTATCCTTTTGATTCAAAAAGCATCCCACAGATGGTGTTTATGGGTCTGTCTGAAAAAGCAGATGTTTGACCTGGAGTTATTTCCATCACACATATGGTTCATCTCTAGGCCGCTTTTTCTGGCCACTGTTGGTTGGTTTGTCCCTACATTGTTCTACAATGCTTTACGTGAGATTAACTCATGCACTATTGATTGTTATAGAGGACAAAATGTCGCTTTCTTATTGTCAACACATAGTCTACTGCCTAAAATATTAATTCTAGATTCTCAGAAGGTAGCAGTGTATGGCAAGAAGATAAGGATCATGTTATCTAAGATTCCGAAGCCTATAAAGTCTACTCCTTTCCCTTGGATGCTCTTGGGAAAATAATGTATCTCTTTGAGACACTTTCCTCATTTATGTGTATAGTAAAATGTGTAGAGTAATTTTATTCCATATTCCATAAATGTGCTATACAGGTCAAATTAGATACATTTAGGAAATACTTTGACAACTGTAGCACTATACATAATATTGGTGTTATTGATTTTATGGTATTGCTTCAGCATAATTTTATCCACATTTTTTTAACTCAGAAAATGAGACCATTTACCAGGATTATGCCTGTTTACATAGAGAAGAGAACATAGCACTGTCGGGATTTTAAAATAAGCAGTTGACTTGGACTTGGTCTTTTTCTTTTCTATATACTTCCACATTAACTTTAATTTCTTTATTATATTTCAACCACTTCTAAAAGAGAAGGGGGAGGAGAAAGAGAAAAAAAGAAAATAAGAGGATAACAAAAAGTCTTGTAGAAGACAACCACTCCCCATAGAAGAATGCTCTAGCACTTACTCTAAACATATGAAGCCATAAAAAATTCCGATGACATTTAGGAGAAGCCATGTGTGCTGCCCATTCTAGGACATGTGCTTTATGTCACTAAAGACCAGAGTGGACTGTGTTCACAGAGAATTGTGGCACTACTCTAACTCACAAGAGACTAAGATATTCACCAGCGTGCAAATTTACTAATTAAAAGAAATAAAATTGTATGAGGAATCAGGCATGAATATCAACCACATCCTCCCTAACAATCTCACAGAATGAATGTGTGCTTAAAAATGAGGAAAACTAAACAAGTACTTCATGCAAATATCTCCATATCTAGACATCTAGTATCTATCAAGATGGCTATATATTAAAGCCACCTAGTCAAAATTATCTTTCACCTGTGTTCCTCAAGTTACTTTCCAAATATAACCCCTGACACTTACAAATCTGCGCTATCAGTGTATGGGTTGCCTCTTTTTTTCTTTCAGTATGTTTTTATATTGATTGTTAATATCATAAACTAAGCTATAGCCATAGTCTATATGTTATTTTTTTCTTTTAGGAGTAAAAAGGCATTCATATCTTCTTTAAAAACTTGTGGCGTTTTTTGATTCTACCATTATATCTTTACTTTGTTAACTTTGCATATTTGAGGTCCACGATCCCCTATCCCCATATGACTAATTATAGGAATATGGTAAACATAATAAAGTTACAAAAAAGAAATATGAAATGTTATTACATAGTGTTTTGTTCAAATCCTCATACCAGAAAAGAGATCAAAAAGTCGTAAAAGATTATTTGAAACTCACCTTTTAAATATAACATTTACCTATTTGGGGGAAAAAAAGGTTCAAGTACATAGCTGGTTCTATATTCATATATACGTGTCCTCCTCTAGATCTGTCACATATTCTGTTGGTAGACCTTCTAAACTCTGCCTACTGGTCTTCCAAAGATAGCTAAAAGGTATGACAAAATTCAAGGAACTCACTGCTAAGTATTTAGTACTTAATGATGTGCAAATGTTATTCTGAAACAATTCCATTCAAGCAGTCTTATAGGAGGACAGTTAAATTATTTGATATTTGCTCTAGCTAAACCGTATCAATAACAAATAGATATACATAGTCCCAAAGCATTTCCTTTCTATTCCATATATTGAGTACCCATCCATGTAAAAGTATAAGAAGAATCTCCACTAATTAAATAACCAGACACACAACAGAATGACAGTTAAGGAGTGGGGGGAAATTTGGGGGTGGGTGGATTCAGCAAAAAGGAAAAAGAATTGTGGAAGGAGGTATAAGGGGACTAAATGGCAACGAGAAAAATATATAAATAAATAAACAAACAAACAAATAAACAAACACACAATTCAGCCAGTCCAAGATCTTAATTATCCCTACACTCTTTTATGTGGTTATATCTCCATTATTAATGGTACATCACCTCCTTCTAGTATTACATAATATAATTTAAATAATGAATAGAACAATAACAAATAACCCAGAATCAGTAATCTGGATCAGTAATGTATGCGAAGTCTAATTCAACATTAAATATATTTGAAAAACCATCAATACGAAGTATAAAGTGACATGCTTGCTGTTAAACTGTCCTCTGGGTGTTAACATCTGAGATGTTGTTTCTAACGGAAGTTCTGTTTAAAGGTATACTCAAGATATACTCATTTCTTGTTTGCTACTCTCCTAACATGAACAGATATATTGGATCTTTCTGAATGATCCATCACTTTGCCTTAAATGAGTAAGTTTGAAATGAATTATCCTTAGAGAAAAGTCATTTTTACCCCCTGAGAGTTTCAAAACCCAAACAAAGTTTTAAAAAATGAGCGTTGTTACTAATACCTACAGATATACAGGAGTCTGTATATACAGTGGTTCTCCCTGGGTCCAGTTTATCTGGAACTCTCTGTGCTTCCTGGACCTGTAAGTCTATTTCCTTCCCCAAGTTAGGGAAGTTCTGCTTCATTATTTTTTCACATAATTTTTCAATTCCTACTTCTTCTTCATCTTCTGGCAGCCCTATGATTCAGATGTTGGCCAGCTTATAGCTGTCCAATAAGTTTCTGAGCCTCTCCTCATATTCCTCACTTCTCGTTTCCTCTTTCTGCACTGGTTGACTGTTTGTTCCTTCCCTATGTTCCGATTTGTTGATTTGATCCCTGGTTTTTTTGACCTCACCACTAGTTTCGTATATGTTTTTGTTCATTTCAGCAGGACTAGCCTTCATTTCTTCCCTGACTTGTTTAAGATCTGCTGTTAGGTCTGTAAGCACTTTTATAAGCAAAGCTCTGAACTGTGCCTCAGAAAGATTTCCTATCTGCTGCTTCATTAGATTAGAAACTTGGTGTCTGGTCAGCTGTGTCACAGGGATCTCTATCATGATCTGTGCCATCCTGACAGTTTTGTGTTTACTTTTGCTTCTTGGGTGGGGCTGTCACACCTCCTACGCTATAGGGGGCAAGGCCGAGTGCTCTCATCACAACTGGGTGACACTTCTCACCACACTGTGGCATTTTCTGTGGGGGTGAGGGTACAAGATGGATTCCTGCCATTCACTCTCCACTGTGAGACCGGGAGCCCCCTCCTCCATCCCCACCCCCTCCAGGCCTCACAGTCCAAAGCAATGGGGGTCTGCCTTCCCCGGTGTTGAAATTGCAAACTGACGGGTCTGGTCTGCAGCTGGGGGTGCTCCCCAGGCACTTCTCACCTCCCCTCAAATACAGGTGTCTGTGCCTACCGCTGTCCTGCTGCCATCACCGCTGCTGCCACCACCAGCACCGCTTGACCTCTGTGCCCCCGGCTTCACCCCTCCTACCCGTGCAGACAAGCACCACTTCTTTATAACTTCTTACATTGGACTTCCATTTGTTATCTGGAACTCCTGGTTGTTTTTAGTTTTGTGGTAGTTGTATTTAGCCCTGGCTGGTTTGGCTCAGTGGATTGAGTGTCGGCCTGCGAGCTAAGTGTCGCTGGTTCGATCTTCCAGTCAGGGCACATCAGAGAAGGAAAACTCTGACTCCAAAAAACCTCCGCTGCCTTGCGGCATACCTCCTCAGGGGAAAGGCTAAGGGAGTAAACCCCGACAGAAAATCCGGAGCCGGAGTCCCTAAGGTGGTTTGACGTTGTAGTCAACACCGGCAACTCCTGCGGCGCACCTGAAGCCAAGCTGTATCGACTCCGTCTTTCCCTTGGACCCTTCAGCTGCGAAGAGAGGGGGGGGTCTGCTGCATGGGCAACAGCAGACCCTCCATATCACCCTGCCCAGGCTCTGTAGCTTCAGCTTCACTGGAGAGGACACTCCAGCGTCATCGCAAGATGTCGATTCAACACGGGAGGAGACAGATACCGTGTCACTCCCGAGTCGGACTGCACAGCCATTCTCGGCGGTGCAGATAGACTCTTAAGAAGCTACACCATCGTCTCTCGAGACGGATGGCTGCCGACAACGACGATAACATTTGATTGCCATCTCATGGTATAATTGAGATGTATTTAATGTAAGTCTTATGCTAGAAGTACAGGAATACCTACATTACCTAAGCTTTCTTCCTTCAAACTTATCTATCCCAAGACAGAGTGAGAAATTATCATATAGATATATACATACAGGTAAGCTGTCCAATGGAATGGGAATAGAGAGACCTATGCATCATGGATAGGGCCAAACTATAACATGGGTTCTTGAGCAAAGCCACAGAGGAGGTGGTAAGATCACAGACTGGGAACGCAGCATAAATCATATCTGGCAAATGAGACCAAGGAATAATTGCATGTGTCCAACAAAGGACTGAACCAAGCGGGACATTGGAGCTAAAAGGCCCAGTTAAGGAGATAAATAGATTTTTCCATCAGCTGCATGAATGTGCAGATGATTGAACTACCTTAGTCTAAGGCATAACTTGAAGAATGTGAGAACCAAAAGAATGGCTTATGTAAAATTTCCCACCATTATGGACACTAGAAATAAAAAATAAATTCACTTAAAAGAATTTTTGGACTTCTGGCCAAGATGGAGGCGTAGACAGACATGCTGCATCTCTCTCCACAACTAAGAAGGAATACAACTACCTCAAAACTAGAAACAACCATAAGTTTCAGAAAATCAAAGTGAATGGAAGTCCAGCAAACAAGGATATAAAGAAGAAAGACTCATCCAGACAGCCTACATTCTTACAAAAGTAAACAAGTCTACACAAAATGACAACCTCACATAGCTGCTTCCGAAGTCAGTCAGATCTGGGGAAGAAATACTGTTAACAAGAGGGCATTTGGAACTGCATGGAGCAACTACCAGCAGCAGATGTCAACTTTTACCTCTGAAACACAGCAGGTCAAGGGAGAAAAAAATAGAGAGGTTTTGATCTTCCTCCCACTGTCTACCTTTCTTTAAGTAGAGAGCCTGCCCAACCAGAAAACCAGGTGGCTGCTCCCACACAGGAATGACCTGCATCCTGAGGCTGTGTCGGTGCCCCTGGCTCACTCACTGTGTTCTGTCTACACACTTGTGGGACTAGACCTCTATTACATATAAGGCAATCCTAAAGGAATAGAAGGGAAATCAGTCATTGCTCCCTGGGACATGAAAGGGGTAGGCAGATATGGGGAGAACCCCAGGACCCCAGTCCTCTCTGGATTTCAGGTGACATTGGTCGTTTACCATTCCAGGAAGAAGCAGAAGTCCAGGTTCATTAGCATCACCCATGAATAGATGTGGTTTCTGACAGCCGTGAAATCAAGACATGGGAGCATGAGTTAGCTTTGAGGTCCAAGTATTGAAAAGCTCAAATGCCATAGACACAGACAACAGTATGGTGCCTACCAGAGGGAAAGAGGGATGGGGGGAGGTAAAAGAGGGTAAAGGGGGGATAAATGGTGACAGAAGGAGACTTGGCTTCAGGTGGTGAACACACAATACAATATACAGATCATGGATTATAGAATTATACACCTGAAACCTATATAATTGTATTAACCAATATTACCACAATAAATCCAATAAAAATAAATTAATTAATTAAAACTCAAATGAGTAAAAAAAAAAAAAAATTTTAAGTTAATCCTTTTGCACACCTTTGTGAGTGAACATTCACATTCGCTACTCTGTATTCATTTATTGAAAGCCCATTATATGTTAGACACTATCCTAGGATCATGAACATATTGCAAAGGAGCTTGGCAGACATGAGTTCAAAGAATGTATAAAATAGTAAATTAAGAAAAATGTAAACAAAGGTTGGCAAAGCCACAAGAAAATGTATCTGTGGAAAAATTCCTTTCTTCAATTAATGTTCATTGAGAGTTTTACAGCATAGAATTATAGTACTAAATAGAACATACAAAGGTACTTTCCTTCATAAACTCCACATTATAATACGCATTGTTAGCTAATATTTTATTCAGAAATTAGGAAGGGAAAAGGCAATCTGAGAGTAGTTTTCTAAAAAAAAAATAACTGAGGGAGCTTCTTTTCATTAAAAACAAGAATGTTAGTACAACTGCTTTGGCATGAAAAGTGAATAATGATTTAGACACAGGCTATAAGCACTGCTTACCCACTTAATACCAGCTTAATACCAGCCCAGGATGTACATATTAAAAAGTCTGATGCAATTCAAAAATCACTTCGTCTTTTCCAAAAAGTTTAACTGAAAACCAAGGGCATAATTTCAATAACCCCTTATAAAATATTTGGATTATAAATGAATGACACAATTATTTACACTGTAATTAAAAATTAACTTACATTCTTGAACTTTTGTGTTATTTGGCTTGAAAATTTCAAAAAGTTCTGAAGAGGACAAATTTTTATTGTATAAATTAAAATATTAAACAAGTTGCTATGTAAATTTCATGGCCTTTTTCATTGGTTTTGTGTGAAAATGTTGACATTTACTTTGATATTTATTTGTAAAAAATATGTATTTTACATACTTGCTTTTCTAAAACTTATTGAAAATATTAAAGGACTAAATTATTATCATGAAATTTTTCAGGAGACTTAGTGAAAATACAATTCAAAAGAGGGGAGGGAAGACGGGGAAGAGTCTAGTCAAGGAATTAGTATGAATGACCCATGGACATGGACAACGGGGTGGGGATTGAATTGGGGAGAGAGGTGGACGGAGGAGGGGGGAGCAATGGGGGAATAAATGGGACAACTGTAATAGAAAAACAATAAATAAAGAAAAAGAAAGTGAAAAAATGTTATTTTTCAATTTGGTCAATTAACAAAGACACATTATTCTTATTTCTCCCATATTTTTCATTGTCCCTAAATTATCTAGATCATGTTTCTCATATTCTAATATGCATTAAAATTATTTGCAGATATATTAAAATGCATAATCTAATTCAGTAAGTCAGAGATGAAGCCTAATATTCTCACTTCTAATTAAGCTACCAGGTTATGCTGCTGATTCTATGAACTATATTTTGAATAGCAAGGATCTGGGCAGACTAGAAATAAAACTAAAGGTAAAAACTTCAATTGTGTTCCTCTCATGTGGTTAAAAAATATAAGTTTTCATTATCAAATCTACATCAACGTCTACTTTAGGAGTGATGTCCAGTGTGTTGGACAATAACTTTTAAGGTACTCAAATACTTTGCCTTTACTATGGCATTTGAGCATCCAAGAGTGCCATTTATTGGCTCATTGGCTCTTTTATGAACATTACTCTCATAAAAACTCAACCTAAACTAAAAAAGGAAACAGTCTGTGTAAGTCTATTGTAAGTGTTCCTCCCACAAATGTTTTCCAACTGTGACAGATTTAATGTCTCGTAACATTATTTTTTTATGGAGGTGGAACATTTGGTTTTTATCCTTTTACTCTCTTCTCTAGCAATAATTTTAAAAGTCAGATTAAAGTTGTTAGCCTTTGTAGGTACAAAAGTTAAGACATATATTTTAATAATTTATACCTACAAGTTCTTAACTTATTTCCACAATTCTTGGAAGCTTAACCAACAACTTTTCAAAAATGGAATTAGATGTAGTATCTAAAAATCAATAACAAAAGTTATGTCAGAAAGTCAGTAATAATATTTTGAGTTGAAATTATGGTATCAAATAGCACCTCATATTCAATTAAACTCTTATGCAATTAAGTCATATTCAATGAATAATTATTCAGATAGCCAGGTCTATGAATCTCTGACTTATTGCTAATCAGTATCATGGTTAAAGCCATTGTGTCATGTAAGGAGTAATTGTATATTCTTTTAATAATCTCTTGACTGTAAAATTTTTAAAAAATGGATCATACATAGTTTATGCCCAGAAACTAATGTTCAATTGAGAAGCCATAATTTTTTAAAACTTGAACATATAAACAAAGTAGAATATCAATTATGAATAGAAAACATTAAAAAAGGGAGAAAATTAAGAATGAAAGGAAAAATTGAAAAAAATATTTATTGATCAGAAAACTACAATGTAAAAGAAAAATGAAAACAATTAATGGGTGAAGCAAATAAAATGCATATAGTACGATGGTATATGATGATGACAGATATTAACCCTACTAATTAATTAACTGTGAACAGATTATAAAGTTCAATTAAAAGACAAAGACAATCAGATTGGACAAAGAAAATACCCAGCCACAAGTTGTTTATTATGCTAGGTGAAATAAGAAAAATACTACATGGTATCACATATACAGAGTCCAAAAAAAGAAAAAGAAAAAGCCAAACTCTTAGAGATCTAGAGCAGAAAAGAAAAATGGAGGTTGTCGGGTGCTGTGTGAGAGAAATAAGGAGAGGTTGGTAAAAAGATACAAACTTCTTTTAGTAATAAGATTAAGTGTGAGGATCTAATGTATAGCACGGTGACTACAGTTGACAATATTGTATAATTGAAATAGGCTAGAGGAGTAAAACTTACATTTTCTTATCAAAGGGAAAAAAAGCAAATACTGAAGTGATAAATATGAGAATGTTAACACAATGAGAGAAATTATTTCACAATGTATACATATATCAAATTATCACGTTGTACTCTTGAAATGTCTTATAAAATTATTTATTATATTATATATCAATAAAACTAAAAAAGGATATAATGTATTCAAGGATTAAGAAAAGTTGAATATAAAAGGATGAAAATATGTATAACCTGAAAATACAAATCAAAAGAAAGCTAGCATATATTGACTAATAACTGACAATGTACATTTTAAGGCAAGAAGCATAATTTTAAAAAATAAATAATAATTGACTATAAAAAGTTAATTCTCTGGAAGAGGTAATAATTCAGAATATGTATGTACCTAATAACACAGACACACATAAAGTAAACATTGATGAAAATAAAGAGAAAGAGACAAATATACAATATGACAAAGCAAGGGTCAAAAATTATGCAAGATCTAAGATTTTGATCTACTTTTGGTTAACTATAAGCCCACATTCTTTAAAAGGCAGTGCATCCTGGCTGCTGTGGCTCAGTCGATTGAGCGCCAGCCTGTGAACCAAATGTCGCTGGTTCGATTCCCAGTCAGGGCACATGACTAGGTTGCATGTCAGGTCCCCAGTTGGGGGCGTGAGTGAGAGGCAACCACACAGTGATGTTTCTCTCCCTTTCTCCTTCCCCCTCTCTCTAAAAACAATAAATAAACAAACAAGTGAATTAATTTTTTAAAAAGGCAGTGAGTATTATTTTACTATATATATTTAATCATGTCCATGAACTCCAACTAAACACAAGATTCTATTAACAGAAGAAGACACATTCTGCATCAAATGTTAGCAAAACCAGACAACTATTTGAATCACCTGTAGGAATGGGCAAACACTAAATAAGAAGTACATTTGTTACCTCATAAAGGCATAAACTTTATCTTCAATAAGGGTCCATTCAAAAACGGGGATGGAGGGAGGAAAGAGCGGGTTAGGGGGTAAAGAGCAATGGAAGAAGACTTGACTTGGGGTGATGAACATGCAATACAATATAGAGACGGTATATTATAGAATTGTACCCCTGAAACATATATAATTTTATTAACCAATGTCACCCTAATAAATTCAATTTTAAAAAGTGAAAAAAAAGGGGGGACCTTTAACACAAACGCAGGTTCAATTTAAGGTTTTAAGTTTTATCTTTTCAAATTAAGTATTTTTACATTTATTTTCACAAGAGATATTAGTCTATGGTTTTCTTGTGAAGTGTTTGTCTGGTTTAGGTAGAAGGGCAATATTGGCCTCAGAATGAATAGGGAAATGTTCTTCTATCTTCTATTTTTTTTTAAAGGGTTTGTGAATGATTGATGTTAATTCTTCCCTATTTGGTCGAATTTACCAGTGAAGCCATTTGGTTCTGGGCTTCTCTTTATGGGACTTTATCTCTTAATAGCAGTCACGAAATTTCAATTCTAATTCTTGTAAGTCATGAGACGTTAAAAGAAGAATAGAAGAAATGGCCCAGGTTTTGTTCTTAGTTTTTGTGTGTGTGTGTGTGTTTTTTTTAAGTGATTTTAAAAATAGGCAGTGTATACATAACTCACAGTCAACAGTATAGTGAGAGCCAGAGGGAAAGGGGTGTGAGGGCTGGATGGAGGTGGGCTCAGGAGGGGGAAATGGGGACAGAAAGACGGGCCCACGATGCAGTGTGCAGCTTAGGTCTTACTGAGCAGTACACTGGAAACCTGTATGGTATTGTGAACCAATGTCACGCCAACAAAGTCAATTTTAAAAATAGGCAGTAAGTAATAAAAAGTAAAGCCGTCCTTCCTTCATCCATGCATCTATTCATATAACCTTAAAATTTCAAATCTCATGGGTTTTAGATACCTTAGGTTGTCTAATTTAATCCTGCAATAACCCCAAGACGTTCTATCACCCCCACCTGATACACGAGTAACCTAAGTCTAAGATAAATCACATAATCTTTCTGAGGTCACAGACATACAACAGTGTTTATGAGCAGGAACTCAGAAGTCACAATTCCTCCTCGACTACTTAATAAGTTGGCATGCCAGGTGAACTACTAACCTTTGGGCTTCACTTTCTTTATCTCTAAAATGAGAATAATAACACTACCTACTGCTTAGAATTGTTGTATAAACAAAATACATGTGAAGTGCTTATGACAGTGCCTAGCTTTCATTATGTGCTCAATATCAGCAATGATTTTTAATATCACTGGGTATTGCCCAGTAATACATTTAAGTTTTAATTGTTCTAAAACTACTGGGTTGTGAGGCAAATAAGATACTAAGTCTCACTCTGGGAAATATAACCACTTAAAATAAATTTGATTCCAATCACAGATAAACTATTTTACTACCATTTTTTCTACCTTCTCTTTTTACTACATAAGAATCTGGTAAAAAAAAAAAATTTAAAAGAAGAAAATACGTAAAATTTGAAGTGAGCTTTATTATAGATGCTTATCCATTTAAAATACATCTTTAATGTCTTATTTACTGTTTTGGATTTTATTTTTCATTAATAGAGGCAATGGAATCAACTTTTCCATAGCACTTCCTTTTTTCCTGTAAACTAAGTAGGTTTAAGCTGTGAACACTCAAAAACATATTACTGAAGATTCTCTAATTTCTTCCAAGACAACATTCTCCAAATAATGTTCATAGGTCACGGTTAAGCTTAATTTAAAATTACATTTGTTGCAGTAGCAAAGCATTCAACCCACACTTCTCTCACAAAGTTCTAATTTAAGGTACATACATTACAATTACAATCAAGCACTTTTATTTCTTAGGATGACTTATGAGGTGCTCACTCTTCTATTTGCACAGTTCACTACACTTTCAAAATAGTTTCAAGTGCACCATCTTATCTGTCCCTCCCTATAGCCCCCAATGATAAGGTATCCAGGCAAGTTCTTATTGGAAATCAAGGTATTTCATAATCTATTTAACATGCTGGGCCTGAAATTCAACTTTCTTGAGCCTCCGTTTATACTAACCAACTGTCACTTAATCTCCTAAAGCTATCATGCAGGGCAAAGTGAACTCTGAACTTGAAAGCATGCAAAAACATGACTGCCAGAACTGCAGCACCAACTTCTGACAAATCCTTTACTCCTACTCATCCCTGGAAGATAACGTGCTAGTTGAACTGTGGAGTTAAGATGGTAAAATGAGGAGGGATGCCGACACCCATTTTTAGATTGGTTAGTGTATCTGTTCTGCAAATTCACTTTAGTAACACAGACCATCCTAGCCTTCGCATGATCCATTTACCCAGCTTCTTTGTACACCCTGCCTGGTGCACAGAACTCCCGATTCTTTACCTCTCTTCTAAGTATAATTATAGCAAATGTACAACACGTGAGTCTACTCATGAAGCGCCAACACAGCTGGACGAAAGGACTGAGATACAAAATGATGTTGAAAAACAATACATGTCTTCCCTTAAAAAAACAAAACAAAACAGAAACCTTTACCTATTACTCTACTTATTAAAAAATTAAGCAAACAGTTCGACTTCCTAAATTAGACGTAGTGACTTAGCTGTAGTTTACCCATGTCTTCTCCATGCTTTTAATAATCTGCTCAGTTTAACATCCCTCAACCAGCAATCAATTGTGTCATGGAAGCAATTAACCCACAAGGTCAAGTTTCTTCCTCCTATTGCCATAAATGTGACTTCAGGTCCTGGGAAACAGGACTTAACTCAAATACTACAGTATCAGTGTAGTTGACAACAGCATTCACACTATAATAATGTATCACAATTGTTATTTATTGAGCAGTTAGTATGTGTCAGGCTTTCCTGTCCTATTTTAAACATATCTTAACCTAATTTTAAAACTAACTTCATCAGGTATTAGTTTATCCATTAAATGGGGAGACAAAGGGTAAGTAAGCTGTCCAAGCTCACACAGCAACAAATGGTTGATAAAGGTCTTGAACGATGGTCTTAACTTTAATCACTACGCTCAACTGGAATCCCAACGTGATCTTTAACCTAATCACACGGCTCTGGGTCAGTCATCTTAGCTCTGGGCCTCAGTTTTCTCCACTCTACAGCCACCTGCCCTCAGTGAGCTTGCTAATGCTTTCCTGCTTTGGATTACTACCCATCCCCGGACAGATGAAATATTAAAACTACTACGTATTCAACTACAGTGTGTTCTAGAATATTCTCCTTCCTTGTCAGGGTGTTGGGGTCCAGTCTTTTCCTTAATGTTTCATTTTCATATATGCAACCTATAACAGTAACCCTAAATATTCTCTCGTGGTGGGCTATCACCTTCCCCCACTACAAGGGGTACTGACGAGGCTAATTCTACTCCAGACCTTTAACCGGTTACTCCAGCCCACCTCGCGGCTTTTCGGGCAGCCAGCAAAAGGCCAAAGAAACCCCTTGAAGCAAAGCCAGAGCTAGAAGTTAGGTTTCCCACAGGTGAAGCGGGGGGCTCTAAGACACCTGCCAACGCCCTAACTGCCAGGACGCCCAGACCCGGGCCCTGGAAATTCAGGACCCCTGGTCCTGGCGCCACGCCCGGCCCCCGGGCCGCTGGGCCTCCCTGCCGTTCGCCCAGGATCCACACACGTCCGAGGACGCGCGGTCTTCGGGTCTCACCTTGAGCCTCTGGGGACCACCTGCAGCACCAGCTCCCGGTCCCCCAGCACACCTGGTCGCCACGTGGCATCGGAGCTCCAGCGAGGAGGCAGCCGGGCCGGACGCACCGGAACTTTAAGGGCCGCAGCACCCAGATGTCTCCGCAGCTGCGGCTGCGCTGCCAAAGAGTCCCGCCTCAGGAAGCCCCTTCCTCTGCTTTTTAACATTTTTTTTTTTCTTTTTCTTCTTCTCTTTCTTTCCAGTTATTTGATGTTTATCCCATGATTGCATGCTGTATGTTCTGAGGTCGGGGTGTGGAGGAGTAAAATAACATTTCTTATAGTCCGTGGTGTCCAGGACTAGAGGAACGATTTACGCAAGGATCTAGATCTAAGTAACCTCGTCTTCATAAGGATCTGAATTAAATGTCAAGGTTGTGGCCATCACTTCAGAGGTAAATAATACACTGATGGATATTTTTGCAGAGTCATGAGGGAGGGAGTGCTGCATGTTGGAGCCATGGAGATAATTTGGGAGCACACTGTAAACTGAAACCATCTTAGACAAGGACAACAAATTAGTTGACACTCCTCTTAATCAGAGGTCAAGTCTGTGTTCCCTACGCTTAAATGTGGGGAGGCTTGCTACCGCTTGTAAACAGTAGAACGAGGCAATAACACGCTGGGTGATACCTGAGGCTAGAACACGAAAGGCAATGCAGCTTCTGCTTTATTGCTGGAGTGCCTGTGCTTGGAACACCTGGCTGCCGTGGCAGAAGGCCAATACCCTGAGACGGTGGTGTTGGAGGGGATACCTATGCGTCCTCTCCCAGCTGGGCTCACAGACGACAGCTAGCATCGATTCTCAGCCATGTGTGAATGAGACATCTTGGATGTAAAAAAAATACTATATAAAATATAAATACTATATAAAATACTATATATATATATATAAATACTATATAAAATACTATATAAATACTATATATATATATAGTATTTTTTTTTTACACAGCAGTAATAACTGGGACAAGATATAAGGGTTGGAAAAGAAAAAATAAAACACATTATTCATATAACAGTAAATATAGGGAATTTAAAGTCTCTAAAGCCAAGCTATTATAATTTAAAATGTACTCAAAAGGTAGCTGGAAACAGGGACCAATTAGTAAATGTTCTTTTTTTTTTACATAATCCAATCAGAAATAATAAAAAAAATTATAATAGTATTTACCTTATCGCGAAAAAATCTTCATAAATTATATTTTCACAAAATGCATTTCTATAACCTTAAATACTAAGAAAAACATTACATTCGTCGTCGTCGGCAGCCGTCCGTCTCGAGAGACGATGGCGTAGCTTCTTGAGAGTCTATCTGCACCGCCGAGAATGGCTGTGCAGTCCGATTCGGGAGTGACAATCCCTGCCACACTTGTTACAGGTGAAGGCAGATGGCTGTTGTTGCTGCTGCTGACGCTGCTTCCGCCTCGATCTTTTCTGGACCGCCTCCTCGTTGCGCACAGCCTCCGCGCGTGACGTACCTTGCCTGACCGCGAGCCTCCAGGCTAGGCGGTCGTCTGCTTGAACTTCCCATGTGTTGAGATTGATGGAGCATTGTGTCATGTCCTTTTTGCAGATGTCTTTGAACCGCAGTTTTGGGCGCCCTGTCATCCTCTTGCCTTCTGCTAGCTCGCCGTAGAGGAGGTCTTTGGGGATACGGCCTGCATCCATTCTTTTGACATGGCCGAGCCACCTGAGGCGTCTCTCGCTAAGAACTGCATGCAAACTGCACATATTGGCTCGCTTCAGCACCTCGGTGTTGGGGACCTTATCCTGCCAGGCGACATGCAGGACGCGTCGCAGGCACCTCATGTGGAAGCTGTTGAGTTTCCTTTCGTGCCTTGCGTAGGTGGTCCACGTCTCGCTGCCATAGAGGAGAGTGCTGAGTACGCAGGCTTGGTAGATGCGCAGTCTGGTTTTCTCAGTGAGGCTGGAATTGTTCCACGCTCGCCGGTTCAGTCTGGCCATAACTGTGGCTGCCCTGGCGATTCTCCGGTTGACCTCCAAGTTGACTGACAGAGAGCTCGAGATGGTGGACCCGAGGTAAGTGAAGTCGTTGACAACCTCCAGGGTGTATCCATCGATGGTGATGCATGGGGGAGTCCCCGTGCCTTGAGCCATAACATTCGTCTTCGTCAGGCTGATGGCTAGTCCGAACTCCTTGCATGCGTGGGAAAGGCAAGTGACTAGCTGTTGGAGTCCCTCTTCGGAGTGTGATGTCAAAGCTGCGTCGTCGGCGAAGAGCATCTCACGGATGAGCACCTCTTTGACTTTGGTCTTGGCTCGTAGACGGGCCAGGTTGTAGAGCTTGCCATCGGATCTGGTGTGAATGAAGACACCCTCGCTGCAGTCCTTAAAGGCGTATTGGAGGAGCATGGAGAAGAAGATTCCGAACAGCGTAGGCGCGAGGACGCAGCCCTGCTTTACTCCGCTGCTGACTGGGAAGGCCTCAGAGGTTGCGCCGTTGTAGGACACCGTGCTGTGCATGTTGTCGTGAAAGGACATGACCACAGCAAGCAGATGTGGTGGACAGCCAATCTTCCGTAGCAAGCTGAAGAGTCCGCTTCGACTGACCAGATCAAACGCCTTCGTGAGGTCAATAAAGGCGAGGTAGAGTGGTTTATGCTGCTCGTGACACTTCTCCTGCAGCTGGCGTAGGGAGAAGATCATGTCCACTGTTGAGCGGCCAGCTCTGAAGCCACACTGGGACTCTGGGTAGACGCGGGAAGCAAGGGTCTGCAGGCGGGCAAGAGCGACCCGGGCGAATACTTTGCCGACGACGCTGAGGAGAGAGATGCCCCGGTAGTTGTTGCAGTCGCTGCGGTCTCCTTTGTTCTTGTACATGGTGATAATGTTGGCGTCTCTCATATCCTGGGGGATGTAACCCTCCTTCCAGCAGAGACAGAGTAGATGGTGGAGCGGCTGTAGCAGGACTGGTTTCCCGCTCTTTAGGATTTCTGGAGGGATTCCGTCGCTTCCTGGTGCTTTCCCGCAAGCGAGGCGGTCGATGGCTTTGCCGAGCTCTGCCGCAGTAGGTGGGGTTACATTATACAATAAATTATATACCTAATATATTATTGTCCAGATGAGTCCTTTGAATGCTATTTGTAAATGCTATGTATTTGAATGCCTAAGGTCTGCTGGAAAAGGATGGCTCACGTACAAAAGGGTAAGTTACAAAATGGGAGTGAAGAAGTACAGTTTTTCAGAAAGGAAAACACTGTAAAATCTAAGACATTACGTATTTAGAAATTCCAAAGAATGAAAGTCACTTCAAAATGAAAAAAATAATTCAAGCGAGAGGATTCTATCCTGTCCTCCGACACACATCACTGACTTTTTCGGAAAAGCATCCAGGCTGACACCAAACAGTGCTGTGTTTTTGTTTTTTTGTTTGTTTTGTTTCGTTTGAAGGTCTTGGTGTGCACTGAATACTAGATTTGGTAAGCAAGATAACTGTTTATGTGAAAAATAACTACATATACTTATACAATTGTAGACAAGTAAAATATGCATTATACTAAAATATTAACACTATTATATATCCAAAAGAAAATTGTCTCAATTGTCCCTCAAGATTAATTGTGATATTAATTTAAAAGGAAAAAGATTCAAACTTTAATAAGATGATAATTATTAAAACTAAAATTTTAATGTCAATATATTAAAAATCTTTGTTACTTGTATCAAAATAAAATCAACATTTTAGAATTAACCCTGGTATTTTTAGGGACATGTACTCATTCACATATATTTTAGTTTGATGGCCAGAATGAAATATTAATATAATAGGGTTCTTCTTGTTTCTCTAAGTATTATCAGATATCATTTCAGAGGCTGAAGAGACATTTAATGTTTTCAATTTATTGTAATCTAGTCAGTCAGCTCTATGCCATCTCTGTGACTTGGATTTTATTGTAACATCCAACTACTTACAATAAGTGATGAAAATTCTGTGGACAGCTGCCAGAATGGCTGAAGTTCACCAATCTGAAAATCAGAAATCATGCTAACACATAGTAAAAAAAGGGATTAGATAATCATCGCACTGAGCTCTGCTTCCACTGTGTCATTAACGGCAATTCTTCTCCATTGTGAGAAGACATTGTTAGGTAAGATAATGGAGTTTGAGATCCTTTTGAATTTTTAAGGGAAATTAATTTATTTTTGACACAGATTTGTGGTAACAAAGAAATGCATTTCATTTATGCAATATTTAAATATGAAATATTTTGCAAGCAAACTTCTGTTATTACAATATGTAAAACTCTACTGTTTAAGACATGATTTTCTCTATTAAATTGAAAATTTCTGTGGGGGCTTGGGCATAGAATTTACACCTAGAATGTAATGCCAGGACTCTCGATAAGCCTTTATTAACTAACCATTCATAATATTATTTTCAAGAAAAGCAAATAAAAGGTTTCTCTCTTTCTGTAAATGCGGGCAAAAATATCCCAGGGTCTTTCATAGCCTGTTTTAAAAGTAACAATATTCAAACATAAATGGATTTAAAAATTGACTGAAACCTATAATAGATAGATCTGCATAAATTTGAAATATGATTCAAGCAACTTTTAATTTGTATATTTTAATTATACTTCTTGATTTTTATTTTCCTTTTGCATATTTTTATCTCTCTAAAGCCCAGAAATAATATATATTAAGTTCTTCCTAAGGGGAAATATACTTGGTATAAAATAACTTATCCTCTCATTTTTAATAACACTTCCATTGAGATATAATTCATATAGCATATGTAGTTCCTTTATAAAGTGTCAGAATCAATGGTTTTTAGTATAATTACAGTCATGGAAGCATTTACTACTGTCTAATTTCACTATATGTTCATCACTTCAAAAAGAAACCTTATCTCTTTAGCTGTCTCTCCCCATTCTTTTCCCTTACTCCCTGGAAACTATGCATTGTGTTTCCATAGATTTTCTATTCTGGGTATTGTATAATGTAAATAATGCATTTTAGATATGGTTTTCCAGGGAAATGCATATTGTTGCAAATATCACTGTTTCATTCTTTTTAATTGTTGAACATGTTTCTATTTATAGATATAAAAGTATACCCCACTTTCCACAAGTTCATGTTTCACTACTTTGCCTTTAAGAAAGATATAAAGTAGTACCTGTTCTTGCTAGCCAAAGAAATCTGAAGAGAATGTTTGCTTTTTTTAAAAAAAGCCATTACCTTACTAATATAGTAAGTCTTTTGTAAAGGGAAGCGGTATAACACAGACTTAGGGAAAGCAGGGATACACCTTGCTTCATGCCACTTTGGCTAATGAAGGGTTTCATAGGAAGGTTGTACTTTCAGATGGTGGGGAAATTCTGTGCCACTTTTTAAAAAATTTAGTCATCAATTGATGGGAATTTGGGTTATTTCCACATTTTGGCTATTCTTGAATTCTACTGCTGTGAACATATACAGTTTTTGATTTCCAATACTATTTCCTATTGCACTGTTAAATGTTTTTCTGGGTTTTAAAGTACTTGGTGTGGCTACTCTCACTACAAGTAAAAATAGACGTTGTCGATCTTGTTCACAGTAAAATCAGAACTAATCTATGACAACAGTATTGAAGAAAGAAAGCAATAGTTTATTTTTTTAATTTTTTTTTTTTCTGCTTTTACTTTTATTAGTATGTAATTTATGCTGAATTTACTCCTGGGCCACAAGCTTTTTTTTTTCTTCTCTTTTTCCTTGGATATCTTTTTCTTCTGTGCAATCTTCTCTTCTGCTTAGGAACAGCCTGCTCTTTTTCAGTAGGATCATCTAAGCGTGGCAGGGAGAGCTCAAGTTTGGGTTCATCCGTCCATGAGCTCTTTAAGTTCTAGCTGCATCTTGAAAGCATTGTTCACCTGGATGTGCTCAGTGACCAGAGAATCAATATCTAAACCCTTAAGTTCAGTGTTACTCTGTGTTTTTAAGCATGTGCAGCCAAAACGCGGCACTTATTTTGTGACACTGACCCTGTGTCCAGCCCTACTGTTTGGCCTGGGCACACCTGCCAGCTCTAGCATTGTAGATGGAATGGGACACATTGCTTCTTTAAAGTGACATCTTTCAGATACTTGGTAGCTTTTCAAATATGCACACTTCTGGCGGCCTGGGAAGTTTCAGGAGTGTTCTTAAAGTGAACACAAAGATTTGAACCTCTTGATTTTCATGATTTTGTGGGGGGTCAAGCGAATAGCAAACCATTTTCAGAGGTCACCTCTGGTCACTTTCAGGAAGAGAAAGAACAAAAGTAATAATGTAAACAGTAGTTTATAGGAAGGATGGGTTGCTGACCAACTAGAAAACAGGACAAGGATCCTATATGCATATACAGAAACATACTAATTACAGAAGAGGTATTGATTTAGATTAAAGATATAAAATATGTAAATTGATAAACATAAACACTTTTACTTATTCAATGAGAACTACACAGATTAGCTCCCAACCAACTGGGAAAATAGCCATATTTAAGGTCATAATTGGGCATTAAACATAAATAAAATAGAAATTATAGAACTTTATGAAGGTATGAATATAGTATTCTGTGTTCAGGGATTACCGGATAGGAATTAAGATGACAAGATTCTTAAATTCTGTTTTCAGAAGGGTACATGAAGAATAAATAGAACCCCTTAGTATGTATTACGTGCAAAATGTAAATGAGAATCAGCAGAGTGAATTAGGCATGTCTCCTACCTTATGGCATTTGTAGTGTTTATAAATATATATGATAGATTATCATTTATTTGATAACAAGGGTCACTCTCTCTGTGATTATTAATGCCTCCCTTACAATGATGGAGAAAAAACAAAAGCAGTAGAAAGAAAAAACTATTCTATTCCAGAGGTGAAAGTGAATCTCAGGGTGGATTTACACTGAATGGTTGAACTCTTCCAGACCTCCACTCTACACTGGGATCAAAACCTCACACTAACTACAATATTGGAATTCTTGAGTCAGAAGAAAAGTGGTACGAGAGATGTAGTTCTCTCTCCTTAACTTTATGTATTCTTTTTTTAAAGAAAGCACAGGAAAAATTATAAAGTTAATACATATTTTTATTAGAAAATAAAAGATCTTATATGTAATGTCTAAAAGTAAAAGAAATCCATACTTCTGTATTTACTTTGGAATTTTTATTTTTTAGCAAAGTTAAATGAACCCTTATCTCAATACTAGGTTCAACAATTTAAGTAATATAGTATCCAAAACCACTGTCCTATGAAAACTACCACAGTGTATTGGAAGCATTTATTTGGAGAAACTAACATGACATATTGATTTTTGATCCCTATGCTATATATTCGTCAGGAAATTATGAGGTAAAAATTCAGTAGTGTTAGTTAGTAACCATCTTCATAATCTCACCATTGCCCCAATTCATTTGATAGAGTTTTCATGTCTTTTTATAAAAATTGAAAAGTAAATTTTGTACTTTCTCCTCAGAATTCTTATGGGTTTCATATGTGCACACAAAATAATTCAGGATAATCTGGTCACATACTCCTTCAGAAAAATTTAGTATCTAATCAGCACTCATTATATTATGCTCAAATGTATTTTCACAGATACCATAAAATAAAACTTACCCTTTTTATTTTTTTCATACTGCTGCTATTATATCTGAGAAAAAGAAATCATTAAAAATCTAATCAACTTTCAAGCAAAAGTATGACTTCTTAGCAATTCTCTTTCTAAATTTTTGTCTTTTTTTTTTGTAATCTTTCCTCTGATTCTCTTTGTTCACTCATCAAAATCAATAATATCCAATATCTCTCTGATGAATCAATACCAATAAACTGTAAAACAATGTCTGGAGCATTGATTTTCCCAGGAAGTGTCATTCTTTAACTAACTACTGGCAATGCTATATAGCACCAAAGAATGATCCACAAAGGCATAAAAGTTCTTCCTCTCTATTTACCTCAAAGGGTCATGAAGTTGTAATTCTGGGGGGGGGGGGGGGGGCACATACCAACTTATTTTTTTTAATCATTTCTAATTTTATGAAAATATATTCACCTTTTTCTTCATCCATCTGCATTCAAAAAACTTACAACTATCTCTTTCTTACATATAGATTGGATTCTACAACTTACTCAAACTCAATAAAGGGGAAAATTACCTTCTCATCTCTCCAAGGTTTGTTTACTCCCCATGACCTCCTCTACTATGAATAGCCTGATAGTTTTTATATCAAACTCAAAAACTGAAGTAAAACCTTTGATAGAAAATTTTTACATGACAAGGTCTAAAATTTTAAGTTTCTGTCCTCAAAACCGTAAACAGCACATGGAGATACATTGCAGACAGATACAAGAATTTCCAGATTGGTAGGCAAACGAAACTAAGAAAGGCTAGTATCTGAACTTCGCACTGATTCCCTGTATCTTATCAAGAGATTATAGAACCCCAATAGTGGACAATCAAAACAGCCAGGTAAATAGAGAATAGAAAGGCATTCTATAAAACTGGGGGCAAAAGGAAATGAATACTCTGCTTGAGTAGATGAGTGTAGGAGATTTAAGGCTGAAATCCCCCACCTGATAGAGCAGGAACTTAGTGCTTTCTCTCTACTAGGACATAGACCAATAATATGGATATTAAGCTCAAAGAGAAGTTGAGAGTGTGAGTCCAGGTCTGAACTAAACCAATGCCTAGGCCAAAGTTAACATTTCCAATTTCCCAAACCAGGACTCACAGTTCTCCTGAGTTAAGAGATTGCTGGGGGCATTAGGACTGGTCAGCTGACAAAACATATTTTTTTCTTACCAATTTTATGTCAAACTTTTACTTCTGCTCTTTCATCCTTTTCCTGGAATGGTAGGCCTTTGTGCTGTAATTTACTCATTAGCCAAGTACCACTGACATTTTTTTCATATTTTTCTGCCTAAAAATTGTTTTAAGTTTATCTTTCTCTTGCACTTTACTACGCAGTTATTCTCCATATTTCCCTATACCACTTTCTAACTTTAAAATAATCTGTAATGATGATATTTAGTCATCTTCAGCTATGCTATATTTTTTCTCTGCCTGGCACTGCACCATTTGTTCATCTCCATTCAAGTCTATCTTTGTTTTCTCTCACCTCACTTATTCCTTTTGGTGAGAGGTTTTCATGGGTCATAACCTTTGCCGCATATACTGAAAACATTATTTTTCTACTGAAGCAAACCAGACCCTCCAAAGCTTGTCCTCAGGCACAAAGCAAAATAGAAAGTGTATTTTGCTCCTGTGTGCAAACTGAAATTGATGTCCGGCGAGGGCCACTTTGTGCCACCCAAATTCTGAACCTAGGATACAGTTAGTTACATGACTTTTCTTTCAGATATAATTCTTATATTAAAAACTTCAATATTTTTCTGTAATTAACTATTACACATCTTAGACATACTTCACCCACTTTAAACCTGGACATATCCAAACAGACACCATTATTTAGGATAGGAGATTCTTTTTAATATACTGAGTATGACCCAATTGGCCACACCATATTTTTCTAGTCTGAATATTTTATAGAATTAATAATATAGTTTATAGTCTTCCGTTTTGCAGCCTGTATGCTGAGCCAGGAGTTAATTGATGCTTTGTGCCCCTCTCTTTTTCATTCTGTAGCTTCCCACTCTGCTTAAACAACTGGATAGTTCTCTGAAACTAAACAAACTCCTCCATTCTGCCACACTTAACTTTTTCTAGTCCATCTTTTCAGAAAAGTTTAGCACATTTGATAATTTACGTCTCCAAGTTAGCTTGATTGTGGTAGTCATTTCACAATGCATATGTGTATCAAATACTCCATAATATTCTTTAAATACATATGATATTTGTCAATCATATCTCATTAAAACTGGAAAAATATTTACCTCTCTTACCCTGAGTTTATAAGAATTAATATCTGGAGGGTATCTGGAACTATTTAATTAAATATATTCTTTTTGCATCTAATGGTTAGAAACATATTTAACATTTTAAAGATAATAATGGTAGGGCTTCTAATACCCAGTCGGACCCTTAAAGAGTTTTTTAAAATTTTCTCACCGAGTATATATTTACCATCTCTTTGTCCAGTGAACTTTTCAAATGTGTTTGGCATTTCAATTAGCTTTTTCTTAATCTCACAGCTTAAAGGTTAAAAAGTAAATTTAATTAAATGCTAGTTGTTAATAAATTATATTTTATTTTATTATCTTAATTTCACCTGTAAAACTTAGGAGACATACTAATTCTAACCTGTGTCACTATTTTCACCTAACAAGAAAATAACTAAAAGCTAACTCATCATTGCATTCTTCTAAAATTTTCTGAATGTTTTTAATGCATATTAGAGAATTAGAGTTGAAAAACAATAAATATTACAGCATCTTTTAAAATTTTAGTATTTTTTAAAAGAAAAGCCTGCATTCAAAATATTAATTAAAATTGTAAAATTGTTCCTAGAATACAGCTCATCTCAGCACTCCATAATTAACTCCAAATTTTATAAAGATATCATAAATGCAACTTATAATGTTCAAACATTACACCTAAATATGACTGATCTGTTAAGACTGCCACAAGAACCCTCTATTCACAAGAGACTAATGACCCATCAGTTTCAACAAAATGCTCCATTAACATAAAAATTAATTTGGCCATGGGAAAGGCTATTAAATTACACCAAGAGTTTTAAGGGCAGAGTTGGATTTTCCTTCATAACATTAAATTACAGTGCCTGTCATCTGGTCAAAGAGGGAGAGGCATAATTGAAATGTAATACTACGTCAAAAATGGAGACAATTTCCTCATTTATGTTTAAATAAAAGAGGTAAAAATGAAATTGGAATGGAAATCCTGAGAATTCTAATTTACCTGAAACTTTTAGGCTTCCTTTTTGATCCAACAATTCAGATTATATTTATTTTTTAGCTACACACAATATCAAAAGCATCATCATTAGATTATAATTGGCACTCATTTATTCATTACTTCGAGTATTCATTCAACAATAAGTTTTTAAATGCCGATTAAATAAAAGCATTACACGCTTGGAAAAATATGAGTGGTTCAAGAAATCTGGGTTCTAGAATGAAATAGGAGATGAATGAACATAAACAGATATGAAAGGAGTAAATTTTCTTATATATCGATTAATGTATGGTCATGCTTAATTGGGAGTCCCGGGAAGATTTATAAGACAAAGGATATGATTCATTTTTAATTCTCCAAACACTGAGCAAGAATATTACCTTAGAATATATACATGTTAAAACATGGTCTTTTAAATCTACTATATATGGGAAAGAGAATTTAACTAGAAATGGAGACTGTTTTAGATCCATACTCTGTTAGTATGTACAATAAAAGCTCCCTCCATCACCTGATTTCTGATTCTTCACCTTGTTTTTTCATTATTTGTTTTAAAGTTATAAAATGGACAGTGTTTATTGCACTGGAAATTAAGAAGAACATATGTTATATTTCTGTGAAAATATTGTAACAACTATAAACAGATATGAATGTGAAATTTTGTAGAAAAACAATGATTTATATTTATAATTTACAGAATGGGACTGCTTTCTAGCGATAATAATTGAGACTAAGTGCAGTGCAGAGACATCCTTTCCATTTACTTTTTATTTCTATGGAAAGTGATTGACATCAATTTCAACCATGTTACAGAAGGAAAATTAGGAGAGTTTAGCCATAAGAAATTCCAACTCATATTGAAACCCCTAAAATATGGCTAACTGATGCTATTTTGGAATAACACAATGACAAAACTGTCATTGAAATTTTTTAAACAAAATAAAATATTTTATATCATGAGGTTTGTGGTGTGTGAAATAGCATAACTGATATCACCTCCAATTCTGTTAAGAATGCTGGATCCTGAGACCCATGCCAAATGTGTGAAATAAAAATCACACCAGGTGGTTCTTATGAACTCAAAATTGTGAAAAACTCTGCTTTCAACCAACACAAGAAAGAAAAAGGGCAGGATATAGAGAATGAGGTCTTAGTCCCAGTAGTCACCCCAGCATTTACTTCCTTGGGCTGGTAAATGTTTAACAGCTAGTTCTCTGAAAAAAGAAAAACAACAACAACAGCAACAACAAAATCCTGGTTTTCAAAATTTGCTTCTTTCCATAGTATAAATATTTGCAATATAGCCAACCTCAAGGTGTCAACATGCAGTCACTGAACGTGGTACTGGGAAGAAGATTCAAAGTGCACAATTGGCTCTCTCATGACCTCCTCTGAGCTGGCTCAAAAACACTGCTATCTGTAAGTCCATTGCGTCACATTTTCTTTAGCTGTAGATGAGAATGATAATAAAGTATATATCTAATTGAATGAGTTTATGTCAAAATAAAAAAAAAGATGTAAATATTTGTGTGAATTGTTAGGGAATTGTTTAATTTTATTTATTTTTCTTCATGTAATCAGTCATAAGCACCCTGAGAGCCATATTAAAGCTTTTCTAATACAATGGCTAGAATATGGTAGGTGCATTGTAGGGATTTTGAAATGCGTTAATAAACAGATAAAACTGTGCTTTGTGCTTCTTTACTGGCAGAACCACATTATTTTAATCTATAAAAGAATACTGTGCAAGAGTATGTGTTATTTTTTATTCTGACACTGTGGCAGAGACTGCCTGTTGTTTCCCAGTGGCCTCTATTCATTTATGTCATGGCAATAAGTTTTTACCTGGGAACATTAGTATCCTGAATATAGACTACATTTCCCAGCCTTCAGTACAGCCAAGTTCATGTGACTATAATCTGGCCAATAAGTAGAAAGGGTCACATAAAGGTTTTAAGTAGATAAGTGTTATGAAGTGACTACTATTAAAGAATGCACAAGTGTTGGGAAAGCAAGAGAGAAGGCTAGGAAACCCAGTTGAGTCTACTATAGTAGTCCACTTTAGTCCAGGGAAGAGATCATGGTTACTTAGATTAGAGTCTCAGTGGTAAAGATGGTGAGAAGTGGTAAGATTCAAGATATACTTTGATTCAATGTTTGCTTTTGAATTAGATGTAAATTGCTATAATAAGAGAGGAAGAAAGCATGACCCCAAAGTTTTTGGACCTGAGAAATTCAATGCATTGTGTTGCCATTTACTAAGAAAGACACAGGGATGAGAAAATTTGAAATTCAGGATAGATATCATGTTAGAAAATATGATGCGCAAATATAGTGAAATAATTCAAAAATGTCACCATTTACTTATCCCATATGCCCTTTACACATGCCCTCTGCCATATAACCTTATAATGCCCTCATGTTCTGATCTCTGACTTACATGACTTCCTTTAGGCAATGGGATGTTAGTAGACCAAATCAAGCAGAGATTGGAAAAGTGCTTGTATATTTTCATTTTTCTCTGGTATAGGCATGAAAAATGTCCAAAGTATTATGTTAGTGGATGAGAGGCTTGGCCAAATTCCCCCTCTTGTCCTAGGTGAGGTAAACCAGATTAGCTGATAAGCAGAATTGTGAGTGAATCTAGCTAAGATCACCAGAGCGACTCCTTCAGAAGCTTGAATAATAAACTTCTTTAGCCAATGGGATGTGTTATAAACTGACCATTATTGAATAATGTTATGGTCAGTTTATAACATATAAAAGCAGGAAGACATACACAAGGGGTCTAAAGAATGAAGGTACATTAGGGGAAAATCAGTGATTAAAAACAGCACCCTAGGAGACAAGTGATAGAAATGTTTTAAGAAAAAAAGATTTTAAGTACAAAGTGTTAAATACTAAGAAGTGTAAGAGTAATTTGGGAATTTACCTTTAAATCTGTCAACGTTTCTATCATTGGTAACCTTTAAAGTAAGATTCCACTGAATAAAAGAGGTTAAGTCCTAATTAAAAAGAATTCAAGGAAGAAAATAAAAATGAAGAAGGTGACCATAGAAAATACAGAAAATTTTGTGAGGACTTCATTGTAAGGAGCACCATACAGATGGAGCAAGTGATGGAAGTAATTCTGGGTCACAAAAATGCATTTACTTGTTTGGTTTTGTTTACCCTAAGAGGAAAGCTAATACCATATGCCTTTATGGAAAACAATAGGAAATATTTATTAGAAAAAAAAAAAAAAGAATAATACACAGGAGACACAATTGCAGCAACAGAGTAAAACAACAAAAATCCTAGAACTGAGCACATGGCTAGAGGGTTTGGCCTATACCAGTGCCATGATGTCTAACATCATACACGTATGTAGCAATGTACAAGTTAGGAAACCCTGAACTCGGTCAGAATCATTATTCTTTTCAGTTTTTTAATGCTAACAAACCTTTGTTCTATGGCCTAACTCAGTGCATTTTCCATTAGCATATAATTAGTTAACAACGGAAGTGGTTTATTTGTCCTATTAGCAATATAATTTACTATTTTCTAATCATTTATTCACACTTACGAATATTTACAGCATTTTATTATATTTGACACCAATGAATAAAGATTCCTACTAGTTGTAACTATTTTTAAAATAAAGTGTTCTAGCATTTTCTACATAGTGATAAGTATTCTTATTTCATATTTCTAATTTAATGCTCTTATTCAATCCTATGTAATAATTGAAGAATTGTTTATTTTTCATGATTCCACACATTTACCCTGTAATGTTTTTCAGAACTTTTGATGATCCTAAGACTCACTGGAGTTTCTAGTAAAATCACAACAACAATTTAGAATTGTATTTACTTTTCTTAATGAAGTAGTGTTACAACACCTTTGAAAAGTGTTCTTCAACACCTATTTTTTTCAAGTGGCAAAAGTGTGAAAAGAATGTAATATAGACTATTTGACAGACATATTAACATGAAAAAATCGAAATAGGTGTTAAGTGTTCAAATGTCACATAACTAGGACTTATTTAAACTGTGCTATTACCATTGTCTATCATATATTTTTATAGAATGAAATATGTAATATTAGGTTGCACACATCTAAGTTTCACTTTATCACATAGTACACTGAATTCATTTTTGTTTTTACACTTTTTAAGTTAAACTTATTGAGGTGACATTGGTTAATAAGGTTATATAGGTTTCAAGTGTACATTTCTATGACACATGACCTGTAGATTTCATTGTTTGCCCACCACCCAAAGTCAGATAGCCTTCTGTAATCATATACCTCACCCTCTTTACCCTTCACTACCTCTCCACCCCCCTTCCCTCTGGTTACCACATTGTTGTCTGTGTCTATGAGTTTTCATTTGTTTGTTTTTTCATGTTTGTTCATTTGTTGCTTTCAGTTTTATATCCCACATATGAGTGAAATCTTACGGTTCTTAACTTTTCCTGTCTGACTTATTTCTCTTAAAATGGTGTGTTCATGGTCCAACTACAAGATTGTATATGTATGGTAGAAAAAATACTAGTTAAAATATATTGAATGGTGCTTATATATAAGTCACTTCTCTGTGGATGTTGCATCATTAACTCCTTTGATCTTCAAAACAACCTTGTAGAATCTGCATTATTCATTTCATATTATGAACTGAGTCTCACAACATCTGAGTGATGAAGTCAGCATTAACTATTAGGTCTTGTAACACCATGTACAGCATTTAGGAAAATATTTCAATTACCCTAAAGTTATCACTGAGAAGAAAGACATTTGTTATTAAAAATTAATGTCTATTAAAATGTGATAATTTTTAAAAACAAAAATATGAAGTGCACTTTAATTATAAGATTATAATGAAACTGTAGTTAACCTATATATTAGCATATAAAGATGTACTATTTATTGACCTAAATCAACTTACCAAAAAAAAAAAAAAATGTAAAGAACCCATTAACTATATCTCTTTTTAGGTAAAAAATAGAACTACGTAGGTTGATTAATTATACAATGTATTTTCCAACATACTGTCCTTTCCCTTCTTGTATTTTTTTTATCACATTTTCAACTATCACCTAAATGAGTTACTCAGCATGATTGCGAGGCAGAATTCTAAGATATGGTCCAAGACTTCCACCCCCTCCCCATGAGTGTAGATGGAATGTATGGATATCGTGGGGTGATTTTTCCTGTCACTAGTTTATATTCTATGCCAATGGTGATGGGAAAGTCACTCCTGCCATCATGTTACTCTATATAGGGCTCCTTACCAGCCAACTGGACAGGGAGATAAAGTCAGAGAGATGTGCTCCAGCTGAGCTGGCAGATTGCCACACTGGTGGGAGGAACAGTAACAAATCACAGGCAGTTATAAAAACTAAGAAAACCCCCTGATCAATACCTGACAAGAAATAGGGATCTTAATTATTTTACTGCTAACAAATACTATGCCAGCAAAAAGTAAGCTTGGAATAGGACCCTAGCCTGAGGTTTAATCACCACCATCCAACACCTTGGATGTAGCTTTGTGAGATTTTAGCTTCTGACTTACAAAATTATGAGATGTTAATCTGTGCAGTGTTTGTCCACTAAATCATTGTATCTGTTATGCAGCAATATGAAAACAATATAGATGGAAATGATCATTTTGTGGGACAAAAATTTCTTTAAATATCCCTATGAGAAACAAATCTTATAACATGTCTACACGGAAAGGCACAATGAAATTTTGTATGAAGCAGTTAATGATGACACGTGCTGAAAGCTATGACCAGAAGAGCGCACTGTCAAAAAATGATTGTAAAATGAGGAATAAGGTCTTCAAGGGAAGCACCATGAAAAAGGTGAAATTATCAATAGGTATCCTCAAAGATAACAGATAACCAAAGAAATTATTATAAATGCAAATGAATATGAAGAAAACTACTTAGAAAAATTCAATTATTTTTCTACCTATTTTGAAATAGTATCATTAATGTAATAATGAGATTTTAAAAAGAGTAACAACAAATGAATATGTAGTTATCTGAAATACTAGAAGACCCACAAACAGTGCCTTGAGGTCAATTCACATTTTATTACATAAGGAAGCATCAACATATCATTCAAAGAGTATTGTGAATTAATATTACTTCAGATTAGTCTCCTGCATTTCTTTTGATTTTTGATCGTCTCCTTCCCATCCACTTTAGCCTGTTATAACCTTGGAATAACGAGGATTTTCTCCCCCCACTGCCCCAAGTATGACCAACTGAAAAACATGCTTTTCTTGTCTCACCATGACCTTCCACTAAAAAGGGTTTTGACAACATCTTCCCACATTCATTAATATTACTGGTTCACTTTTTAAGTTTTTGATTGAAAGAGTGTACAAAATTAAAAAATATATATTTTGACAACTTAACATATCACACTACATAGAAAAGGTATATAACTTTTATTGAAATATTGAAGACATATTGTAAACTATGTTGCTGATGTAACATGGCAAAATTACTAAAAATCCATCTTAAAGCTGAGAATTGTGTACCAGGTCATTAAAATGGGATTTGATGACATTATTATTTTTCCAGTAAGATAAATAACTTTATCTAATTAAGTAGGTATACTAATTGAATTAAAATGATTGATATTGTTTACTGTATTATGCCTTTTGAAATATTTGATTTGCACATTTTATTTTAGCTGTTTATTTTTTATATAATTAAATATTACCTTGTTAAAGAGCATATTTTTTATAAAGAAGAAACAGTGTTAAGTTTAAATTTCTGTGATATGCCATCAAACTTAAAAATAAATAATAAACAGAATTATATTTGTGTAACTTACTACATTTTGGTAGTGGGAAAATCAAGATAAATTTACAAATCAATTTCTTAACCAAGCTCATACTATACTTTCTTTTAATCCACTGGTTGTGTACTATCAATTATAACAACTTATCTCAATGTATGACCTTTGAATCTACAAAACAGAAAAAAGTATCTTTGACATATAATTGGAATCTTTAATCACTGTCTCAATCTCACACTCATATCGAAGTGATAAATTATAGCAGTTGATAAATATGACACACTTAGCAACATACATAAAAGAAGGAAATTCAATATGAAATGAGATTACATACTAAGTGTAATCATTTTATTTCGGGAGAATAAAACAGAACCTGAAATGTCATCTCATCTTTTCCACATGAAGCACAAAAATTAAGTAGGTCATATATCACCAAGTTAAGCAATTTTTCATTTTCAACTTGCTTTTTTTTTTGCTTTATAAGCAATTTTGTAATTTTAAAATGCTTCCTAAAGAAACCATTTAGCCGCCCTGGGCCAGTGCGGGCAGACCCAGGAGCAGGTGCATGGGCACCTTGGCTGCCCACCCCGCCCCGCCCCGCCCCCACACCCCTCAGCTGCCACGCCCCCAGCAGTGGGATGCCCCACCCAGCCCCCTCTGCCTCCTAGAGAAATGTCTCCAGCTAGCCTTCCGAAGCTGCCTCCAGGAGCATCTGCATGTACTCGCCTTCAGTCATCTTCACCAGGCTGCGACCAAAGGGGTTCCTGACCCCCTCCAGGCTGGGGAAGAGTCAGCAGCCCAGCCGCCGCCGTGCAGGGCCTTCATCAGCACCTCTCAGGTCTTCACAGCACCTCTCAACGAGCAGATCGAAGACTCACACCCCTCCTGGAAGTGCCCTGGGCAAGCAGCACCAGCGATGAAATGTCCTAACCGGGTTTATTTGGAAGTATCTTCACTGAAGGTTCAGAAAGCATGTGTTCCAGGTCACAGGTTCTCTGGCTTTCCTGAGCAGGGGTTGGGAGATGAGCAGAGCGAAGATGGCTCTGCTTGCTTATGAAGTCATCTCCCACCTGAGGAGCTGGAGATGAGGCTGGGTGACCCCAGGACTCAGCATCACGAGACTCTGTGGGTCCCCTCTGGCTGGATGCATACTTCAGATGAGTCTGGCATTGCACCAAATATTCCACCTCAAAAGCAGGGTCAGGCCAGCATGGAAAAGTGACCCCATGCTCATGAGGTCTGTCTCCACCCTGAAAGATGAGGGTTTAAGGTTGGGAATGGCACAGGGGTCGGGATATAAAACGTGCATGAGACAATAGAGAGCCTTATTCAGAGGAGGGAAAATATTTACCAGGATCCAGCCAAGTTTTCAAACATTTATAAGTTATTTTACCAGTGCATTTGCAAAGGTGTATAAAACCTTTATATTTTTCCTTAGATTCTAGAGTTACCAGTGTGACAGCTAATGCAATAATGATTTGTTTCAAATGCTAGTGTTTAAGCTGTATAAAGCTGATTTTATATGTTTTTCTTGTCGTCTGTATTGTAGTTAATGAAATTAAACACACCTATCGCATTTGTCCCCAGGGGCCAAGGAACTGAGCACACCACTGGTTCATTTTCTATTGAAGTAAATTGCAGGCAGCTGCATTGAATGGCCCTGGCCAGGGCTGGCGGAAGTGCCAGTATTCAAGAGATTATGATATCTGAAACCTACAATGTTAAAGAATGAAACTTTTGTGATAATATTGAGGATCATGCCACTCATCTTTTTGGAAAAAAATGGTACCTAATTTCACTAATAAGAACATGAAAGAGGTTAAGGAATCTATAAAACAGTTGGTTACTCACATAAATAGAAGAGTTGGATAAGCTGTGACTAGCCCAGATAAACTACCTTAGGTGATGCACCACAGAAAGAAAGTGCATCATCCTTTTCCAAATCCTTGTTATAAAATGAAACAGTCCCCTAGAAGCTGTAGCTGTGACGTGGCAAATAAATAAAGAAGCTGGCTTGCACAGGCCACTTCCCCCCTAAAAAACTTTCTGAACCCTGTGACTCTGTCATGCTACATGGCAAAGAAAGATTCTGCAGATAATAATTAAGTTTAAGGACTTGAACATGGAGAGATTGCCCTTGATTACTCAGCGGGGGCCCAATCATCTAGACCTTTAAAAGCTGAGAACTATCTCCAGCCAAAGTCAGATATGTGCAGGGAAAAAAGATAGTAAAGGGATGTATCAGAAGATGAAGGTCCCGAGATTCCGAGTGAGAGAAGGACTCAGTGCTCCAGTTGTGGGTTCTCAGGGACAGGGTCCCAGAAAGGGAGTATAACGAAGAGGGAAGCCTGTAGGAACTCTCAGCAGTAGATCCTTCCCAGAGTCTTCTGATAAGAGCCCAGCAAGCTGACATTTTTATTTCAGGCTTTGAGACCCTGAGCAGAGAAACTAGCAGAGATCAAGCAAGACTTCTCATGAATAGAATGTGAAATAATATATTTCTGTTGTTTCAAGATGCTAAATTTGTGGACATTTGTTTTGGTAGCAATATAAAACTAATGGACACAGTAAAGGATACCCATCACAAATCAATACCTGAAGATTTCTGCCTCGTGATAGCTGTTCCCTTAATACTACCTGGATACCTAGCACCTTATATTTTAAGTCAGGAACTCCCACACATACAATTAAATGTCCTGAAGATATATGAGTCCATTTCACTGAAGCAGAAAAGTCAGGCAGAAATTTAATGTTGCATATATAGAAACAATGGGGAGCTTAGAAAACATTTTTTAGTATATTTTATAAAACTTGACAGTCAAACCAGAAAGCACAGCAACATCATAAGTCATCTTCCAAGTTGCTACGTTTTCAGCATACTTAGTACTTACTGAAAGAATAAGCTAACCTAAAATATCTTTGTACGTTGATTCACAGAGACAGGTTTTCTATTAAGAAGCCTTTAATAGAAAATTATTTTATAACTAACCCCTTCAATGTTGCCAAAATTATATTACTTAAAATTAAATCTCTTTTTTAAACCAGGAATTAAGTTGCCAAGATAAAAAAAAAAATTCAACTGTTGTAAAGACACCTTTAAAATAATGATTATTACCATCACAATGAAGGAAAATGTGTTAGAATGCATCCTCCCTTACTAGACAAGAGAGTTCAGAAATGTATTAGGTAGAAAATAGTGATCAACACTGTTGCAATATAGCATTATTTAAGATGTGAAAAGAGAAAATATGTTTACCAAATTGTTTGCTAGAGGGCATTTTTATTTTCTAGTGAAAAAGCTAACACTAGATGAACTGTTTAGTTAAAAACTTTTCCCACATGCAAACTGTTAGTTAACCTTTATACAAAAGCAATTCTATTTTATATGTGATTGTTCTCTAGTATGCTATTTAACATATCATATTTTGAATGATCGTGTTCTGTAGAAAGTAACCACCCCTACTACTATGTTTACATATCTCTTATGACAATATTAGATCTGGTGTGATATAGTCCTGGGAAGGTGGGTTAAAATCTGACTTACTGTTCCTATGGGAAAGGCAGGAGCTGTTACCTAAACTAGATGATATTTTATTATCAAATTAGATACAGAAGAAATTACGAGTCCATGACCTCTACCTGGAAGCCTCAAAAATAGATTATTTTGCCATTAGAATTTGCTCACATTTTAAAAAGAAAAACATGCCGATTCCATACATGTTTAATACCCTCAACAGAGCCTAGAGTACCACCTCATCATCAAACAATATTTCTGTAGTGAATACATGAATTCCTCACTACGTGGGATAAATAAAGATTATAAATGGCCTCCAATCAGCTCAGGTCATATTTTGATGCCAGATGAATTTGTAACAAATACCTTCAGTATTTCTCTGACTGATGTGACTCAGTGGGTTGAGCATCGTCTTGCAAACCGGAATGTCACCGGTTCGATTCCTGTCCAGAGCACATGCCTGGGTTGTGGGCCAAACCCCTGGTTATGTTTCTCTCACCTATCAGTGTTTTTCTCCCTCCATTTCTCTCTCCCTTCCCCCATCTCTAAAAATAAATAAGTAAAATCTTTAAAAAAAAACCTTCAGCATCAAGAGCTTTTTATTTTTCTTCACTGTTACTAAGGGGTTATTGATCTGTAGGTCTGGAAAGGTGGTTTACAATGGCAGATGTGAACACTTGTGTCTTACAGACTTTCACTCTAATCTGCAGAGAAGACAGGTTACTGGTTGGTTTGTTGGCGGAGAAGCAAAGCACAGAGAGCAGGGTGGAGAGCACGGTGCCTGATTCTCTCCTCAGGTCTACTTTCCTGCTTCTCTCACCTTTCCTTCCCCTCTGTGAATGTCTAACCCTTCAGTGATCCCATGGTCTCACCACCTCAGATTTAAGGGAAAGGTTTTTCTCTGTCTAGGCGCACTGCTAGAAACGCAAAAACTTAGTAATTCTAGCATTTTAATATATGCATATGTTAATGATTAATAACAAAGTGAATCTCAGGACAGGATTTGAGTTAACAGGATGAACTGCATCTTTCTTCCAGGTGATTCTCCCATTCCCACCATGGAGAATTTCGGTTTGACTAATTTAGACTGCGCAGTGGTCCTTTCATACCACCAGCACTTACCTTCATAATATACTTTAAACCCATGAGCACTAACCGCAAAGTCACTGGTCAAACGTAGTGAGAACACAGATTTGGTACTTGTCACTGGTGGTGGCAGGTGGAATCCTGTTAACCTAAAAACATAAAGGAATTATTGTTAGAGTTATAGACATTTTACCTACTGGGGTTTAAAGAGTATTAAAGTAATTTTAATCGTATCTCCAAGCTTTATATTAAGTATCTACATACATTTGTACACATATACATGGCTTTACGACATGTTGATTAGAATTCACTCATCAAAAGCAATTACTATATATATAAATATTAATTTATTATTTATGTATGTGTGTGCATTGCTATTTATATCTATCATATTCATCATCTGCCTGAAAATATTGATTAATTCAAACTTTGGGAAATGAATTGTGAGAATGTCTTTGTACATATTTTATGCTCCTGATTTTTACAACTAAACATTTACAATTTTGTGCAGTAAATTATTTTCCTGATAGTTGAAAATATTTACAAAGAGTAGGGAGTATTTAGTGAAATTTAATACTGAAGTAAGAGATGTGATATAAATATGAAATCTTGAAACAAATTTGTAAAAATGAAGAGTAAAATTGTTATCAGAATCAAAAATTCTAGTAAATTCTATTATATTTAATTACTTTTTGGTTAACATACCATATGTTTACATAACCAATGTTTGCCATTTTTACCCTTATTTTATCACTTATTTGGCTAATAATTTATTACATGTAATTACAAACAATTTTATACAATTATATAACAGGTAATTTTTAGGTCCTGGCTGGCGTGGCTCAGTGGATCGAGTGCCAGCCTATAAACTTGAAAGGTCACCTGTTCCATTCCCAGCCAGGGCGCATTCCTCAGTTGTGGGCCAGGTCCCAGGTTTGAGGCATGCGGGAGGCAACCAATGAATGTTTCTCTCCCTTTCTTTCTCCCTCCCTTCCCTCTCTCTGAAAATAAATAAATAAAATCTTTTTTTTTTTTACATAAGGTAAGTTACAATTGAAACTTTCTGAGGACTTCCGGCCAAGATGGAGGCTTAGACGGACACGCTAGGTCTCCCTCTACAACTAGAGAGGAATACAACTACTTCAAAACAAAGGATAACTAGAAATTCCAGAAAATAAAACTACACGGAAGCCCAACATATGAAGTTATAAACCAGCGGTGCCATTTGGGCAGGTAAGAGTTAAAGAGGGCAGCGCTGTTTGCGGTCGCACCTGGGACAGCGGTGGGGCGGCGAAAAATCCCGGCTGCAGTCAAGCCCCTGGCAGTGCGCGACCCCAGCGCTGGGGAAAGCAGCCACCGCATCGCCTTGAACAGTGAGGCCCACGGGGGCGGGAGGACGGATCCCGGTCTCCTAGCTGAATAACTGTGTGAATCCATCTTGGACCCCCGCCCCCAAAGAAAGAGCCACAGGGCTGCGAAATAGGTCGCGGACAGGCTCCGGTCGCTGAATTGTGACACGTACACAGGCGCTGCCCCCTACAGCCGGCCCAAGAAAACAAAACGCATCCGTCAAAATGAGGCAGACAACTATAGAAATCCCGGTGACACAGCTCACCAGGCAGCAGATAGAGAACCTGACAGATGAACAGATAAGAAACCTGTCAGAGGCTCAGTTCTGGGCCATTGTTATCAGGTGGCTTACAGAATTCACAAAAGAGCAGGAAAAAGATAAGAAAGAAGCGAAAAACATTCATAACGAAAGGAACAAAACCACATACGAGACAGATGGTGAGGAAAAAAATCCAGAGTTCATTTCAACAAACCGGAATATGGAGAAGGAACAAGCAGTCAACCAATGCAGAGAGAGGAAATGGGAAGCAACAATGAGAGGATCAGAAACCTCTGGGACAGCTATAAAAGGCCCAACATAAGAATCATTGGTTTGCCAGAGAGTGAGGAAGATGAACTAGAACTTGAAAAATTGAGTGAAAATATAATAAAGGAGAACTTCCCAGACTTGGGGAAGGGAATAGACTTGCAGGTCCAGGAAGCAAGGAGAGTTCCCAAGAGACTGGACCCAGGGAGAACCACTCCAAGACACATTATAATCAAAATGTCAAAAATTAAAGATAAAGAGAGAATCTTAAAAGCAGCAAGAGAGAAGAAAAGAATTATGTACAAAGGGGTCCCAATTAGACTATCAGCTGACTTCTCAAGGGAGACCCTACAGGCAAGAAGGGACTGGCAAGAAATATTCAAAGTAATGAAAATCCAAAACCTACAACCACGAATACTCTATCCAGCGAAATTGTCATTCAGAATAGAAGGACAGAGAAAGTGTTTCCAGGACAAAATAAAACTGAAAGAGTTCATTAGATACAAACCACTGTTATATGAGATGTTAAAGGGACTGGTTTTAAAAAACAGAAGCTAGGGAGATGAAACAAAGGCAAACTAAACAGGCAACGAGAGTGGAAAAGGAACTGTGGGTACGGGAAGCATATTGGGGGGAGGTCAACAGGGAGGGGGAGTGGGGAGAGGGAGGGAGATGATATAGGAATTGGGGATCATGGTAGGAGGGAATGGAATAGACGGAGAGAGGTTGGGAGGAACTGTAAGCACAACTAATGGACATAATCTAAAAGGGGGGGACAACTGGAGGAAGGGGGGCCACCGGGTGGAGGGGAGCAGAGGGAAGGGAAATTGGCACAAATGTAATATTTTAATCAATAAAACACATTAAATCTGAAAAAGAAAGAAACTTTCTAAATCTGCAAAGAAAACTTAAAAATTAAAAAAAGTACGTTCATGGGATATATTTATTCTAAAACTAATGAAGATACATAAATTTTTATTTCTATGAATTGCCTTTTTGTTGTTTCTTCTTTTAATTATTGTGTAGAAATTGTATGCAATAGAATTATATTTTATATAATTGCTGTTTTTACCAACATTATATATATAGCAGTAGTTCTTAACTTTGTTTTATGTCTGCTTACATTCTAAAATATTAATGAGAACCCCAAACAGATTTTGTTTGCTTGATTTCACAATACTTACCTTATTTAAATTGAAGCTGAGAAAATTTGAAGTATGCATTTATTATTTCATTTTAAAATAACCAATCACAGCAAGTTAATTTTTTACTTGGAAACTCAAACTTTGTTATTTACAACAAGTCCTTTCAGTTGTTTTTCTTAAAGGAACAAGTTGATTTTTTTTTTTAGAAAATATATACCTAATGCTCAAGTGCAACTAACCATAATTTATGTGTTAGTCATTCCTTCAAGTAAAAACTTTGTTTCATGAAAAAAAGGGGCTAGTGAAGCTGACAATTCAATCATATAACTGTTTTTCATTGAGATAACCATATTTTTGCAAGAACAAGAAGGGTTTTTGCATACTTTTTGTCACGTAAGTCATTAAAAACAAGGGTACTAGTGGGTGAATATTAATGAAATAATTATTCATAGCTTCAACATAAACATTCTTAAGTACAACTGTTTTTTTTTGTTTTTGAGGGGTGTTTTTTGCACTGTAGGTATGCTATAGTAAAGAATTCAGTGACTAGTGAGTACTAGTATAGCTTGAGGTGACTAATTGAGATTCTTTAATGCAGGAGCTGTTTTACCCATCATTACTTTTGTAACATGAGAGCAAATGTCAGCACAGTGAAACAGGTGAATAATGACTCAATCATATTACAGAAATAGTTTTGATCTAGTGGATGGCCTAAAAATGTCTCAAGACCTTCAAGTATCCATGGATCCCATTTTGAGAACCAGTGCAGTATGGGACTCCGTTTTAATAGATACACCACACTTCATCTATTCTTCCTACTGTTGATGGCATTTGGGTCATTTAGAATTTCTCTGCTGTGTTTTCACCAACACCTTGGTAAAGGTTCACTGATACACACTAATGTAGCAGTTTCTCTAGAGTATAAAAACATTTAAAGCTTTAAATTTTCTTCTTGTTGCTGCCTAAGCTACATCCCACAAGAGACCTTTTCAAACTGTTTTCTAAATTCCTTTGCGATTTCCATTTTGGTCCATGGGTCCGAGCTATAACTCTTTACTTATAAGCATATGAGTATAGTGACAGAAGGAGACTTAACTTTGGGTGGTGAGTATATGATGCGGTATACAGATGATTTTTGCAGAGTTGTACACTTGAAACCTGTGTTATATTATTAACCAATGCCACCCCAATACATTCCATTTTAAAAAGTCTATAGCATATTACTGCTTACAATGAAACAGATAAGATAAATGGTAAAACAGAGAGAAGGAGAGAGAGGGGCTGTATTTAACAACAAAAGTGGTAACATTAGCAAAATCAGAAAAGTAGGTGATTGTTAAATAAGATAATTCATGTGGAATTGCCTGGTGTATTTTCTGGAACCTAAAAAATAGCCACTGGAAGTTAATTTTATTAGTGCTATGATTCAAAATCCATTGCCTTTTCACCTAAATCTGGCATGCCATGGCTGAGATAAATTGTGTTATAACACCAACATTTTCACAGTGATTTATCATGACTTAAAGTAAGATTTTTGGATATGAATTTTCTTACATTTTTACTTTGACTATACAGTTCTTAAAAATAAAGCAGGTGATGTACAGGGAATTCTCAGCTGAAACAAACTATTAACCTATTTAATTTCAAAATGAATGAGAAAACCACAGGAACAAGCAGATATCTAAAGTAATGACTGTTCTGTGAGAATAAATCATGCATACCCTATTGATATCTGAGTACATGAAGCATGGTAAATAATTCATGGTTATGTGAAGATGGCAGTAATTGTGCTATTAAAGGAAAATATGGCTGTGGTAATATTTGAATAATTACATCATTTGCTGAGAGTAAATGATCTGAAGATTCTATCAAACACAAAATTCCCAAAGAAGGCATCATATGTGAGAAAGGCAAATTCACAATGTTAGAATGATGTGCTATGTATAGCTCTAGAACTGGAAATTAAATATATGCTGATATACATATAGATAGGGACTGGGGTAGATATTTATATAACTATGAACATAATAAACATAAATAGGTAAGCAACCAGAATTCATTGCCACGCTTTTCTACTCTTTCCACCATATTAAGTGCCTTTAAATCTTAGAACTATACTTGACAGAATATCTCTAACTGT
The DNA here is from genome assembly GCF_987537825.1 of Furipterus horrens. Lineage (NCBI taxonomy): Eukaryota > Metazoa > Chordata > Mammalia > Chiroptera > Furipteridae > Furipterus > Furipterus horrens. Next base: position 17,774,364 of record NW_028327177.1, on the reverse strand, counting down.
TAATGGTGTTTCTCTGTTAGATTTTCCCAAAGAACATGCTTTAAAAATATTTGGAATGTAAATTGAAAGTGTCAGCATCATGGGTTGCAATATGTGTTAAAGGTGAGGTTTTCCTATCGCCTTAACCAAAATTCTTATTTTGCAATTGTTTTGATGCTATACACAATTGAACTCATCACTGGTGCATTTCCACAATTTCTGAAAATTCCTTATTTCCTGAAAGTTAGTTCAGGTTCTTCCTAAGACTCATGGCCCAGCCTTAAATTCAGAACTGTCATTAAATCTTTTTTGCTTTAAGCATTACAGTTTTTTTCTCTCTTTTTGTATGAACCCTAAGGAATGGACAAGTGCTAAGAAATCTCTATCCAATAAAGAAAAATGCTTGAGACTATCCTCAACCCATTATACCTGGAGTCAATCCATCTATATAAAACTCATTTTTTCCCCAGTGATGTGGAATTTTGTATCACAGATCAATATCTTATCCAGGAACCACACAAAATATAACTAGACATTTTCTTCAAAAGTCAACCTTTTCAATTTCTTCTCTGCTGCAGTTACTGTCGCTGCTTCCTAATCTTATTTTTTGTTAAGTTCATTGATCCATTTATTCTGAAAGCTATAAATTATTATAATTCCAAAGACAGTCTAGTTTAAGCACTGAGGAAACTTGAAGTGCAGGAATGTTATGTTGGACAATTAATCAATGTCAGACATTGAAATCCAGTTAATAGTGTCCCCAGCTTGCATAAACACCTGCAATTGTTAATGAACATCTTATTTCCAAAGTCAGGGCTTTTTAAGAAGCAGTTGAAGTTAGTGACTATGAGCTTATATTCTTGGGTATACAATTGGAAAAGATATATTCTACTGCTTATCATCACTTCAGTATTGGGTTAAGTGCTATATCCAAATAAAACAAGTATGAGTTTAATATTAGAAATTATTCCATAGTAATATTGTGAGGATTGAATGGAGTATTGCTTGTAAAAATGTAACACAGTGCCTAGTGCATGCTAAATATTATTTTTACCATAATTTGATAGTGAACCTACCCAGTGCTAATATAAGTAGAATAAACACATTAAGCGATAACTTTTGATTGAATTACCTAGAGTAAATCTCAATGTTGGCATTTACTATTTTGTGGCATTGGGCAGGTTAACTTCCCTCCCATTCTGTTTTCTAATTGTCAAAATGTAAATGAAAATATGTATAACCTACTCTTTAAGCTCTTGTCAATTTTTAAAGAAGTAAATACAAGAATATCACTTGGAACAATGGTGTTTATAAAGCATTACAAAAGTATTACTATTGTTATCCACTTCTGATGACAAATCTGAGAATTACGAAGTTCTTTTACACATCTATCAGAATTTTCTTCCTTTGTAGTACCAATTATTGATACTTATAATAAACTTGGATTATTTGAACAAGAGTAATTTTTCAAATATATGCTATCATTCTCTTCTAAATTTTTTTCCTTTCCTCCAATTTAGCATTCCTAGAACTTTTGGTTATTTTGGGTTTAAATTAGTAAAGACTGATTATATGCAGTTTACTAATGGTAAATTTAAAGCAAAACAATGAAAAAAAAGATGAGAGAATTATTACATCTCAGTCATTGATAAAGCTTCTCAATTAGGAAGATGAGGAAGAAAAGGAGGAAGAGTATGAGACAGAGATTGAGGGAGGAAGAGACAAAGAGACAAGATGAGAACAAGTGTCCCTAGTAATGTACACAACCTAAAACTGTGTCAGGTGACCACCACACTTCCCCAAATCCTGACATTCATTAAGAAAAAAAACATGAGTTTACAAATGTATACTTTGCATTCTTCCATATTGACAATTATTTGTTTAAGCCATTTATGCAATACACATCAATAAGAATTTAACTCAAAATGGCTCTTTTATTTCCCAGAAAGTTATTATGAGCTCTCAGATTTAGCAAGCAAAACTTATATGTTTAATATAATATATATATATATATATATATATATATATATATAAAAACATGTATATGAAAAGTATGGACTTTTGTTGTCTTTTTGTTCAGGCATTAAAGGATTTGCTTGAAAAAGAAATGACTGCACATTCAATGTCCCTACATATAGATACAGTGTGTGTGTGTGTGTGTGTGTGTGTGTGTGTGTGTGATCTACAGTCTCTGCCATGTGATCTAGTGATGGAGACAGCTTATAATTTTAATCAACACAAAATTATTATAAAGAAAGTTTTGTGATTCTGTGCCACTCATCAATTTGATGGATTTATATAAGTAAAAATTGTAGTAAGAAACAGCGTTGTATGCTATATAAAATAGAACACTGTAATTAAAGAGTTTTCAGTATAGCTTTATGGTGGTAATGGTTGAAGATGTTATGATAAAAGTACTATGCGATTTAACTTAGACATTCTAAAACGTAGAAAAGGGGTGACATTTTTCAGAATAGTTTTGGTTCTTAACAGTCAACATTTTAATTTCCAAATTATTAGAGAATATATCTACTCTTACAAGATGTAATAACCACTATGTCCAATGTCACTTTTTCATAAATGTTCACAACTGCACTTTGACATTGTTATCTATATTTCTATCTATCTATGCAGCATACAACTGGTGAATGACATAGCATCTTGAAAACTTCTCATGATACACACATACAAACAACGTATGAATGCTTAGCACCTTGTAAACATTTTTTAGTCATTTTAGGTTGAATAAAATTATAATATTTCTTCATTGGAATACATTATGGAGAATAATTAATATGAGAATACAATGACATAGGACATATGTACAGTCATTTCTCTACCTAATTAATTAGTGGATTTGGACATGATTTATGAACTAATTTAGTGTTATCAGATGAAAAATTTTAATGCCAAGTGCTAAATCATTCAGACAATAAATCTATTATTTTAAATAACCATATTTCAGATCCAAACATTTTAAACTGGAAAACTAGTTAAAATCAAATTATAATTAGTTCTTATACTGTTATAAATTATTTTACTGTATATAAAACATTTTAAAAAATCATTCTCTATGTTGTCAAGATAAAATGACTGTAAAGCCCTGGCTGGTTTGGCTCAGTGAATTGAGCACTGGCCTATGAACTAAAGGGTCACCAGTTCGATTCCCAGTCAGGGCACATGCCTGGGTTACACACAAGGTCCCCAGTTGGGGGTGCATGAAAGGCAACCACACATTGATGTTTCTCTCCCTCTCTTCCTCCCTCCCTTCCCCTCTCTCTAAAAATTAATAAATAAACTCTTTAAAAAAAAAGACTGTAAAATGTTTCATTTCATTGTACCTCTTTTGACTTTCTTCACTTCACTCCTAAGATACTTTTCTCGCTTGGTTTCCTCTTACTTCCCTGGCCTCTGCCTTTCAATCCCCCTCTGCTGGGGATGCCTGACCTCCTTGGTCTCTATGCCTGATGTACCAATAGCTCAGTCCTCAGACATCTTTTCTTTCTCAGCCTGTTCTCGTCTAAAGCCATGGCTTTAACTCTGCTTCTTTCTCCCCTCAGCTCCAGATTTGTATATCCAAATGCCCACTTGTTATCACTACTCCTGTACCTAATAGGCTTTTAAAACTTAACATACCAAATCAAACACTTTATTTTCAGTCTGAACCCAACATGATCATTCTTTTTTTAATCCAGAAAAATACAAGTATTTCTTTTTTTTTTTTAAATATGTTTTATTGGTTTTGCTGTTATAGTTGTCCCAATTTCCCTTCCCTCTGCTCCCCTCCACCCGGTGGCCCCCTTCCCTCCAGTTGTCCCCCCCCTTTTAGTCCATGTCCATTGGTTGTGCATATAGTTCTTCTCAATCTCTCTCTGTCTATTCCATTCCCTCCAACTATGCTTCTTAATTCCTGTACCATCTCCCTCTCTCTCTTCCTTCTCCCTCCCTGCTGACGTCCCCCCAGTATGTTCCCCATACCTATAGTTCTTTTTCCACTCTCATTGCCTATTTAGTTTGTCTTTGTTTCAATTCCCTAGCTTCTGTTGTTGTTTCTTGTGATGCAGTTTCATTTTAATGTTCATAGTTTTGATCCTCCTTCTTCTAAACCAGTCCCTTTAACATCTCATATAACAGTGGTTTGGATTTAATGAACTCCTTCAGTTTTGCTTTATCCTGGAAGCACTTTCTCTGCTCTTCTATTCTGAATGACAGTTTTGCTGGATAGAGTATTTGTGGTTGTAGGTTTTTGATTTTCATTACTTTGAATATTTCTTGCCACTCCCTTCTTGCCTGCAGGGTCTCCCTTGAGAAGTCAGCTGATAGTCTAATTGGGACCCCTTTGTACATGATTCTTTTCTTCTCTCTTGTTGCTTTTAAGATTCTCTCTATCTTTAATTTTTGATAATTTGATTATAATGTGTCTTGGAATGGTTCTCCCTGGGTCCGGTTTTTCTGAAACTCTCTGTGTTACCTGGACCTGTAAGTTTATTTCCTTCCCCAAGTTCGGGAAGTTCTGCTTCATTATTTTTTCACATAATTTTTCAATTTCTAGTTCTTCTTCTTTGCCCTCTGGCAATCCTATAATCCGAATGTTCAGTGTCTTATAGCTGTCCCAGAGGTTTCTGATCCTCTCCTCACTTTCCTTACTTTTTGTTTCCTCTCTCTGCACTGGTTGACTGTTAGTTCCTTCCCTATGTTCCGGTTTGTTGATTTGATCTCTGGATTTTATTCCCTCACCACTTGTCCCATATGTGTTTTCGTCCATTTCAGTATAAGTAGCTTTTATTCCTTCCCTGTCTTGTTCCAAATCTTTTGTTAATTCTGTAAGCCACCTTATAACTATAGCTCTGAACTGAGCCTCTGAAAGGTTTCTTATTTGTTCATCTGTCAAGTTCCTCATCTGCTGCCTGGTGAGCTGCGTCATTGGGATTTCAATCATTGTCTGCTTCATTTTGACAGATTTGTGTTTTGCTTTGCTTCCTGAGCAGGCTATATGGGGCAGAGTCCCATGTAGTGTACTTGTCACTACCTGGCAACCGATGGTGGCCCACAACCTTTTTGACCGCGCTGTGGTGCTTTGTGTGGGGGCAGGGGTCCAAGATGGATTCCTGCCGTTACTCTCCACTGGAAGACCAGGATCTGTCCCCCCGCCCTCTGGGCCTCTCCGTCTGAGGCAATGGGGGGTCGGCCCTCCCCAGCATTGGGATTGCTAGCTGCCAGGGCTCGACTGCAGATGGGATTGCTCCCCCTGCCACTATCCCTGCAGCTACCACAAACAGCACCACCTGACCTTTCCATTCTGATTCCGATTTTGCCTCTCCTACTCATTCCAGATGAGCACCGCTGGTTTATAACTTCATACGTTGGGCTTCCATGTAGTTTTATATTCTGGAATTTCTGGTTATCTTTTGTTTTGAGGTAGCTGTATTCCTTTCTAGTTGTAGAGGGAGACTGAGCCTGTCTGTCTAAGCCTCCATCTTGGCCAGAAGTCACAAGTATTTCTTTGATGTCAGTTGTTACTTCTCCTCTTTCATTTTTCTTGATGAATCTGGTTAAAGGTTTGTCAATCTTATTTCTCTTTTTAAAGAACCAGATCTTGGATTCATTGATATTTTTATTGTTATTTTAGACTCTATTTTGTTTATGTCTATTCTTATCTTTATTATTTCTTTACTTCTATTTACTTTAGGCTTTGTTGGTTGTTCTCTTTTAAGTTCCTTTAAGTATAAACATAAATAGTTTATTTAAGATTTTTCTTGTTTCTTGAGATAGGACTGTACTGTTATGAATTGCTTTCATTGTGTCCCATAGATTTTGGGTTGTTGTACTCTCATTTTCATCTGTTTCAAGGTATCTTTTGACTTCTTACTTGATCCCATTGTTAACCTATTTATTATTTAGTAATATGTTATTTGGCCTCCATGACTTTGTGTATGTTTTTCAGGTATTTATTTATTTATTTATTTATTTATTTATCTTGGTGACTGATTTCTAGTTTCATACCATTATGCTCAGAGAAGATGCTTGATATAGTTTCAACCTTCTTAAATTTATTGAAACCTGTTTTGTGTCCTTACATATGGTCTATCTCAGAAAATGTTCCATGTGCACTTGAAAAGAATGACTGTTCTGCTCCTTTGGGTTGAAATGCTCTGAAGAAATCAATTAAATCCATTTCATCTACTGTGTCATTTAAGGCTGCTGTGTCCTTGTTGATTTTCTGTCTGCTAGCTCTATCCATTGAAGTCAATAGGGTGTTAAAATACCTAACTATGACTGTATTACTGTTGATCCCTCCCTTTATATCCATCAAGATTTGCTTTACATATTTAGGCACTCCTATATTAAGTGCATAAATGTTTACAAAGGTTATATCCTCTTGTTGGATTGCTCCCTTTATCATTACATAGTGTCCTTCTTTGTCTGTTACTATGGCCTTTGTTTTAAAGTCTATTTTGTCAGATATAAGTTTTGCTACTCTAGCTTTATTTTTATTTGCTGAGGTGAATTTCTTGTAGACAGCATATAGTTGGTTCTTATTTTCTGATCCATTCTGCTACCCTAGGTCTTTGATTAAAGCATTTAAGCTATTGACATTTAAAGTGATTATTGATAGACACACATTTATTGCCATTTTATTCTTTGAACTATGTTCCTCAGTTTTCTTCTTCCTCCTTCTCCTCTTCTTCTATTTCTTTTTCTCCTCCCCCTCTTCCTCCTTCTTCTTCTTGTTTTTCTTAAAGAAGGCCCTTTAGAACAGACCCATAAATAGAGAAAAGACTGAAAGCTGTTAGAGGGGAGGGGTGTTGCGGGGCTGGGTGAAAAAAATAAAGGCATTAAGAAAATAAAAAATAAAGAACTGCACACAGACAACATCATGGTCATTACCAGAGGGGAAGGGGGGTGGGAGGGAGTAAAAATTGGAATAGGGAGGAATAAATGGTGATAGAGGATACTTGACTTGGAATGGTGAACACACTGTATAGATGATGTATTATAGAATTGCATACCTGAAACCTATATAATTTTATTAAATAATATAATCCCAATAAATTAAATTTAAAAATAAAATAAAAATAAATAAGTAAATAAAATGGATCACTAATTAAACAAAAATCACAGTACAACAGTGACCAATGGATTTTAATGTAGCAGTATGAGAAGTATATTGACTTGGTTTCAGATTCTGCACTACCACTAACCTTTAAGAAATTATTGCTTGTCAAATTTTGATATGGTATCAAAGAAAAATAATCACAATTTTCTAAGAGTCATTTAAATAATCTCTCATTTTCCAACTGTATAGCTGTGTGAAGTTAGTTTAGCAACTATTTCAAATCAAAATAATGTCTTCCCGTAGATGTAACTGCTGGAGCAAACATGCTTCTATAAAGCCAGACATTAAAGATATTTGAAAAATTATTTGTAGGTGCCAAACTTCCCCTTATTTTTTGTTTTGCAAATATGATTATTTAAATGAAACTGTGTAAATTACATTAACATATAATGGGTTCCTTATTTATATTCTTAAGTTACACATAAGTATATAAAATATTTTTAAACTGCATGTAAATTTTTTTTTCAACTTTTTATGGAAAAAGTCTAAACAAAGAAGCCCAACCTCATGGCAATTGGAAAAATACAAGTTCAAACCATAAGAACACTTTAAAACCCAGTGGATTGTCAAAAAGATACTATACATTAAAAATCATTCGTCATAAATTGTGGTGGTATTGTAAAAAGATATGACCACTTGGAAAAAAATTGGCATTACATAAATTTGAATAAATGTGAACAATTGCATTTTCTATTTATACTGAATTAGCTATTGTACTCTGAAAGCTAATAGATTCTCTTTTACTCTCTACTGGAAAATATGTAAAAATTTATTCATAGCTATATTTTTGTGAAAGCAAAACTGAAAACAGTACAAATAATTATCTTTTAAAAACAAACTAATAATGTATATTGTATTCATAATTGAAATACAATATATGCATAGATCAAATAAAAATAGATGAGGTACAGTAATGTGCCACATTATGGATGACTCTTTGACACACTATGTTGAATCAAAAAACTGAGTCCCAGAAAGCTATAACGGTATGATATACATCTTATGAAACTTACCAATAAGTAATCACATTAACCTTCATGTTGTTTACTGATACATTCATTTATGATTAAACTAGATATTTTTCTTGAAAAAATAAAGGAAATGATAGCTATATTATAGGAATATTTGTTACTAGTGAGAAGTCAGAGTAAGGCCAGGGATTGGATGGAGATGAAACAAATATTTGCACTCATTAAGTGGTAGACCTATTGTGTGTTACATAGTTACATATTTCATGTGTAAAATATGTTTTCAAGACTGTGAAGAGAATGTAGGAAGTTCATGTGGAGCTATAATTGACACATTAAACAGTGAGTACTACTATACCAGTATATCTGATGAGAAGGCAGTTATATTAATACTATTTTTCTACTTGGTTGAGTATTTTCCAACAATCCTTGCTCACCTAGATATAATTTGACTTTTTCAGTTAGAAAACACTTTTAAAAATGCACGAATGAGTTGTTGATATTTATTTAGATATTTTAAAAAATACTACTAATATATTGGTTGCTGCTGTGACAAGTTTACATATTGTATCCATTTTTAGTCCTTTTATCCACTGAGCAGTGTCACACACATTGTAGGGCAAAAATAGATTTACAGTTGATTTTATGGAAAAGAATACAATAATTACTGAATAACAATATAAGACTAAACTCTGTGTTTTATGGTCTCATAACTATGAACCTACTTTTGTGTCACTTTGTCCACAGAAAAACTCATTTCTACCCTCAATTCCTGTGATTTATGGAACCTTTACATTATATACAAGGCTATTACCAAGGTGGAATAACAGTAAGCAAAATTCACATTGTCATTAGATGGAAATCATTAATACGTAGCTAGATAAGAAAAAACAAACAAGCTGGTATTGTTTCTCTTATTGAGCAAATGATTGTTAATATCACATGAAATTTATACACACACACAAAACATTCCTGCCAGTGGGTCAGGCATTTACAGCCTCTGCATTTCCCAAACATTTTATGATGCAACATGCATAATCAAGATAGAGGGACTCTTTCTAACTCTGAAGGGGGGTGCCTTCAGAGAGCAAATCAGATTGAGTTATAACACCCTCAGTCAGACCTGCCCGCCAGCATGGAAATGGGGCTATGGAAAGAGTTAAACCATTAGGGTGCACTGACACAAAGTATACTCTCCAGCCATTTAATTCTATTGTCTAACAAGTCATTTAGGTATTTTCTAATAATTGTTGTGGGAAAGCCTTTTTCTACTACAAAGTTTTACCTACAGGAAAGGAGACAGATCACTGTGTTTCAGTAAAAAGGAGCAGCAATTAGAATGAGGAGAGATTTTGCCATGGGTATTAGGACGTGATACGGGAAATTCAGGGAGCAGTGGAGGAAAGAAAGGAGACGAGATTAATTATGTAAAAAGACAACTATAGTGGCTGCTCAAGTACATTTATGGGAGCACTGCCAACACTTTCTGAAGAAGAAAAGGTCTACCAATTACACAAGTGGGAATTGAAGCTACAGATTGTTGTTTATTCATTCTAATTACTGTTCCTTGATTATGTCCCTCAGGCTTGTGAATTCTATGGTGATGTCAAGAATCCAGCAAATTTATAAAATAAACAAGATATTATGGCAGAATGTATTACATCTTTTATATCTGCCCTTCACAGTGCTGAGTAAACAAACTGGTGAAATAATTAATATTCAAAAATAATGAAAGAACAAATAAAGCACAGAGTTTAGCTACAGTAATGAAGTATATTTTATAACTATGACCAAGAAGGTATAAACAGACTATGGGCAATCATAATGTAAGAAAACTAAAGAGGAAGAAGATAGCATAGGTAAACACAGCCCATCTCCTTGTACAAGCATATCAAAATTGTAACTAAAACATAAAGCAGCCATCACTCAGAACCATCAGAAATGGAGTGGAATGAAAGTCTGACAACTATGGAATTAAAAAACCACTTCCATCCAGACTGACAGGAGGGACAGAGATGCAGAACAGTCTGGTCCCCTATCCATGTGTGATGGATGTAATTCAGGAGGGTTATCTTGGGAGCAAAGAGTCTCAGCCCCACACCAGGCCCCCCATCCCAGGGTTCCAGTGCCAGGAAGATAAGTCCTCATAACTTTTGGCTGCAAAAACCAGTGGGGATTAAGTTGGTGGAAGAAACTTCTGGAGTCCCAAGTAGTTCCTCTTAACCCACACACAGACTTACTCAGACTCACTTGCTAAAAGAAGCCAGCACTGGGGTGAGGTGGCAACATGAAAGGCACCAGTAGCATACAGGGAGAATCTAAAGTGAAGTTCCTGGCACAAGGTGAGAGCTAGGGGACAACTTTCTCCCAGACAAAAATGGAGGCATAGTCCATCATCCCTTTTCTGAACCTTCCCCCTTATGCACTACAGAGCTGGCAGGCGGGTGCCATATCTGAGACTCCATCAACTGTTTGGCCACCATGGGGATCCCCTGAGACACAATCCCCCCAACTTAACTGGCCTACCCAAGCTGTTAACAGTCATGCTTCACAACTTCCTAAATCCTCTTAAATAAGCAACAGCCTCAGCAAGCCCCCAGCCCCAGTACTTCTTACTAAATGGCTGCAGGCCCAGCATAAGCATGAGCCAGATTAGATTCACAGCTTGGTTTTTCCTTAAAATCGTCAACTCAGCACAAGTAGCAGCCATCTCAAATTGTTTTATAGCTCATGCAGGGTGGACCCAGGCTGAACACAGTCTGGGGCTGACCTTGGCCTGCACCACCCAGGAAACCCCAAAGCCTGCACACACATTGGACAGCTATAGACCACGTCGGAGCACCACCACCCTGACCCTCCACAGCTGCTCCTCCACAGAGGGTGGAGATTGGCAGTCAGTGGTCACAGCCAGTCCTTGAAGTTGACTGCTTCTGTAAGTCACTCAACTGACCTATCAACAACAGTCAAGGCTCAACTACAACAGGAGAGTGTACTCGACCTACCTGAAGGGAACACCTTGAGTACCCAGCATGGGTGATAGGGGAAGTTATGCTATTGGACCTACAGGACACCCACTACATTAGTCACACTACCAAGACAGGGAGTAATAGCAGCTCTACCTAAAACATAGAAACAAACACAGTGAGGCTGCCAAAATGAGGAGACAAATTAATATGGCTCAAATGAAAGAACAGGTCAACATTCATGAAAAAGAACTAAACAAAATTGAGATAAGCAATCTATCAGATATGGAGTTCAAAACACTGGTTATAAGGATTTTCAAGGAACGTAGTGAGGACCTCAACAGCATAACAATGATCCAGTCAGAAAATGAAGCATACACTAATTGAAATAAACAATTTATAGGGAATCAACAATAGAGTGGATGAAACTTAGAATCAAATCAATGATTTGGAACATAAGGAAGGAGAAAATAACCAATCACAATGGAAAAAAATAATAATCCAAAAATTAACAAGGGTAAGATAAGGAACCTGTGGGACAGCTTCAAATGTACCACCATTCAAATTATAGGGATGCCAAAAGGAGAAGAGAAAGAGCAAGAAATTGAAAATCTCTCTGAAAAAAATAATGAAAGAAAACTTCTCTAATTTGGTGAAGGTGATAGACATGTAAGTCCAGAAAGCACAGAGTCCCAGACAAGATGGATGCAAAGAAGCCTACTCCAAGACACATCATAATTAAAATGCCAAAGATTAGAGATAAAGAGAGAATGTTAAAAGCATCAAGAGAAAATCAGTTGGTTACCTACAGGGGAATTCACATAAGACTGTCAGCTGGTTTGGCAAAAGAAACTTTGCAGGCTGGGAGAGATAGGCAAGAAATATTCAAAGTCATGAAAAGCAAGGACCTACAGCCAAGATTGCTGTCGTTTTACCCAGCAAATTTTATTTAGAATCAAATGGTAGATAAAGAACTTCCCAGCCAAGAACAAACTAAAGGAGTTCATCATCACCAAACCATTATTATATGACATGTTAAAGGGACTTATTTAAGAAAATAAAGATCAAAACTATGAACAATAAAATGGCAATAAATACGTATCTATCAATAATTGAATCTAAAAAACAAACTAAGCAAACAAGAAGTACAGAGACAGAGTCATGGATACAGAGAATATTTTGATGGTTGCCAGATATGTGGGGGTACAGGGGAATGGGTGAGAGGTGTGAGGATTAAGAAGAACAAATAAGTAGCTATAGAATATCCATGGGTTTGTAAAGTATAACAAAGAAAATGGAGTAGGCAAAGAACCTGTATGCATGTACCATGGACATGAATAATGGTGTGGGGTTTGCCAGAGGGAGTGAGGGGTGCTGGGAGGAGGGTGACAACGGGGGAATATTGGACAACTCTAATAACATAATCAACAAAATATAATTTAAAAAATAAAAATACCGTAAAGGGATAAGCTTTAATTTTATCATAGAAATAAAATTTTAAAATAGATGTCAGAGCTTTTCTAGCAAAATTTAGTTGATTAGATAGTAATTTAAAAAAATACTACTTAAAATATTCTTAATTATAGTTGTGTCCAGAAGCAGCCAGCTGGAACATATAATTTGAGTTGTCATTTCTATAATTCCTTAAAGCCAAGTCCTTCCTAATTCTTGTTCACTATAATACCCATATGAAGTAAATGAATCTAGACTCTTGTATATTTCAAAACCAATCATCAACCTAAATATAAAGGCTAACATTCTAGAGCGTCAGAAGAAATCCAGGAACTATCTTTTCTCTTTGGATAAACAAATGTGTATTAAACTACATAGAAAGCACTAACAAATAAAATATTGATTAAACTTTGTCAAAACCTAAATCTTCAGCTTATCAAAAGATAGTGTAATAAAATGTAAAACACAAATCACAGATTGGAAAAAATAACATTTACAATGTATATATTTGTCAAAAATGACATAAAGATTACACCAAGACACTTTATCTCAATATTAAATCAAACTACCCAATTAAAAAATAGACAAAAATATTTGAACACACATTTCATAACATATATCAATAAATTTTAATAGCAATTTTAAAATGTGTTTAGTGTTTTTTATATTCACAGAAATTCAAAATGTGAAGTAAAAACACAATAAACATTGACAACCCCGAATGCTGACAATGATGTGGTGCAGTCGAGAACTCTCAAAGTATGATGGCAGAATACAAAATGGAGCTACTATTTTGGAAACGTGTTTGGGAGTTTCACATTATATTTACTAAACTTACTCAATAACACAAGAATTCCACTACTCGGTGTTATCCAAGACAAATAAAAAATAGTTCTACATGAATGACCATTGTATATTTATTAACAATAGCCCCTGGAGTAAGACAATTCAAGCATTCATTAACAGGAGAACAAACAAATAAACAATTCATGGAACAAAATATTACTCAGCAATAAAAAGGAGCAAACTGTTGAGACACCCAAAAGTGTGCACAGATAAAGGCAGACACTAATACCCACTCACACACCCAGTAGTGCAGGCAAGTACACACACACACACACACACACACACACACACACACACACACACTGTGCTTCTATTTACTATCATTAAGAAACAACATCTTGCTTTTTTAATATTGGCAATAATGACAAAATAACACTGTCAGGTCAGCCATACTGTATATTTTTGAATCGGAAGAATATTGAAAGACCTAAACAGTGTAAAGAAAGAAAAAACATATATAAATACTGTGTGTTGAATGCATCATAGGAAAAAAATGGAAGAACAGAACCTCACCTGTAATCATTCTAGTGACCTTTTTCTTTGCATAGACACGTGATTTGAAACAATTCAAGCATTTTAAACTGGTATTCCAGCGAGAAGTATAGCCAAGAATGTAAAAGAGCTTTTATTTCTAATAGGTTATCTGCTTAGAATATTTTGAATTGGAAGTTTGAAAAACAGCTTACTATAGTTAAAGAAAAATATACACACATTGATAAAAGTTTAAGACTAAATGAAATACGTAATATCTGACACTTTGAACTTGCTTGAGAGTAAGAATTAATCTATCTGTAGAAGAAATTTTTGGTAAGATGGCAAAAATATTTATGTTTAGATATTCAATTTGCCAAAATGAAATTCAGAAGACCCACTGAAATACCAGGCAAGGTGTCAGCTACTTTTCACATCTGTTCTATCAACTAACTTCAACATAAACAATTTCATTTGTATGGACAGAAAGGTGAATGTCCCAGGATATTCAGATATTTATATTTTATAAATCATACCATTAATCTAAAAACAATATATTTTACTATTGTGTGATGATTTATTCTAAATGTGTTTATTTTTGCATATTGTCGTATATCAAAATTGGGTACAGACCACTTGAAAACTCATTACATGGTATGTAAGCATTCACTTTCCCAAAAATTATGCCCATAAAGAATGAAGCCTTGAGATAAATATTTTTAAAAAACATAATATCTTTAACCACTTTAAAGAGGTTCATAATTCAATTTAATTTATCTTTTGTGGGATATTGATATACTAGTATAAAGTCAGAGACATAGAGCTAATTTGTTCATGGGGTAATATATTTACAAATGAATAATAGGTGGTGTATATGACTTTATTATAATTGCACTGCAAATGTTAAGCATCCTTTGTAAGATAAACTGCTTTTATCATAAAATATTTTCCCTCTATTCTTCCATTAAAAATACACTAACCTTGTTCTAAAGTTTGCAGGATGAGGATGTCCATCATATAAGGATAAGTAGTCATATTCTTCTTCTAGAGCAAATGACTGAAAAACAATTTGTATTCTATTTCGTTCTTCTGCTATTATTACCCATGTACAGTTTGCACCGTTTGGATATCCATATGGGAAACCAGGGCTTTCTATAGTGCCATTAAGTCCTTTTAAAGTTCCACCACACGTATAAATAAACCCTGCAACAACAAAAAGAAAAAAAAAAGAAACAGATATTAACATTATATAAAACAAAAACAATCCAGGAGATCTATTATTGCTTCCCAGTACCCACGTAACAATAATTTTCTAAATGACCATTTTAGAGATATGTAAGTTATCTAATTTTTAAAAGATAAAACATAACTAGAAAAAAGACGAGAATATTTGTAATTTATCGTACATACTGTGTTTAGTCATTTCAAACCAGTAGATTAAGTGAAACCCTCCACATGTCTGATTAATAATCTATTACATGCTTTGACATGCAAACACAGTTCTAGAATCTGATATCTTTCTTGAGGTAGTTTTCAATCTAATTTTAGGTACTCATAAACAACATTGCTGAAAAAGGTGAAGGGATTAGGAACTACAAGTTGGTAGTCACAAAATACTCCCAGGGAATTAAAGCACAGCATGGGAAACATAGTCAATAATATTGGGGGACCACATTGTGAAGTACATGATTGCCTAAGCACTATAATGTACACTTGAAACAAATACAAAATAATATTGAATGTAAACTATGATTGAAAAATAAAACATAAATAAATTATTATTTTAGTATATATATATATATATATATATATAGTGATATATATCATTGCCCTGTTGTAAACTAGAAAAGTTGGCCCAAAATGGACACAATCCTAATTTCACTGCAGCAGGTGAAAACAGGTAGGGAAGAAAATGTTTTCACAAATTGGATTCTGGGCAGCTGTCAGCAGCCATCCTAGAAACTTCCATAGTAGTTCTATAGGAGGTCAATATTATTGAGAGCTTATCTCTTGGAGATAGCTAAAACACTGACCATGTTTCTTGAGAGGCTGACTTATGGGAATTTAACATGCTATAGTCATGCTGTTTAATATAAAGCCCTAAGATTTATATAATGATCAGAGAAGATGGTCCTCAGCATGTACCTAAACTAGCCTCTATGCTGTTAAAGCTTGGATTAAAAGAAGCCATGGTTCCAAATGTTCTGATGAGAACTCTTCATTTGGATACTATTTTCACATTTATGGTCAGACATGAAGCTTAAGTGCCATGAAGGTGTCAGTCAGAAATAACCAGCTAACTTGGGGAAGAGGAAATTAGTTTGGGTAATAAGATGCCATACTGCCTAAAGCACCGGTGTTTGGAACTAGATGTAGGAAATGCAGGAAATTTGGGGTTCCTCTCTCTGAGGAGAAATGAGTTTATGTATTATATGCATGGATTTTTTTTTAAAGTATGAAGACGTGGAAACAACCAAAGTGTCCTTTGACGGATGATCGG